>NC_054702.1:31585420-31885420 GCF_016097555.1 Gigantopelta aegis
GTATTTGCCTTCTTCGGTTATTTATAAGCTTGGGTGCGTTATTTTTCTTAATTATTAGGCTACACAAAATAGATTAACAACTGTATTTATAGATCACACTCTCCCACTGCCCAAAGGTAATAAAAACCGTGACTTTTTGGTCACATTCCACAAATTAACTATGACGTGCTAATTTGTAGACCAATTGTTTGCTGGTAAGAAAATACCTTTGTTTTTCAACCACATAAACATAAGTTATTGTTCGTCTATTGTTTGGAAACCACATTAATTTTAACACCATGGCGAGGATACCTAGACAATAGTTTACTACATTATTTATTGTTGTCGTTTGTGTTACATGACATGTAAATTATATGGTCGCATTTTTAAGGTAAAAATGTATTGAAAACGACCATTGGGTCCGACTTTAATGGTCATAAGCCGTAGTAGTGGGGAGGTTTTAATACCGGATTATTTTTACTATAAAATAATAAGGAAATATTCCGGTCATTAAAAATTTTGTATTTATAGCAGGGTGGTCGTAGAACCGGGGTGGTCGTTACGTGCTTTATTTAACGGCATCACTAGAGCCGGTCTAGTGGTGTTAAACAAACTTTTATATAGAGGGGTATGGAGATAGTAGAGAGAGCGAGAGAGAGAGAGAGAGAGAGAGAGAGAGAGAGAGAGAGAGAGAGAGAGAGAGAGAGAGAGAGAGAGAGAGACAGAGACGGAGAGAGTGGGTTGGATGGGAGAATGTTGGGTGTATGTTGTTAATGTTAACTGGGGAGGTTCTGTGTTGATAAAACATATTTGTATCACATTAATGTGCCAGTTCGACTGAGTAAGAGTGGAGCGTGGTTATTCTTTGAAGTATCTTGTTGGATTTTATTTATTTATTTCAGGCATCACCGTTAAAGGAGAATGCCAGGCTGCAGATTTCCCACAGCAAATCTCGACTTGCACTGCGATGATGGCAGGCACTATCAATCCAATCAGCTTTAATAGCATGGAACCAGAGGAACAGCAGAGAAGATGCAGGTTACGTAACCTTATACATAACATATTATTTACAACTTTATTTCAGTCAAATCTTAGACTCACCGCCCTAGTTAGTGGATCTGATATGAGCCTCAGCTTCCTTTTTTCCCCCTTTTCTTTTGGGGGGGGGGGGGGGGGGGGGGTTGCTTTTCAAAACCCAGCTATTCTGAATTCATAAAGGGTAAGGCTAAGGCTGTTGTCAGCGTTCCGATTGGTTGAATGGAAGGTCATCTGATAACATTGGTTTTGGTTAGATCTACTAATGGAGACCTATATTCAGTGTAGGACCTTCAGAATAACACCCCCCCCACCCCCCCCCCACACCCCCACTATAAAGACCTTTTGTTGTGGTGCAAAACTGATTTGACATGGTGTATGGGATCATATGGAATAATGAATAGATTCTACTACTTTGCAGAAAAGTGGAATTTTGTGCCGCATGCACAAAAATATGCCGCTCACTAAAATTTAGTCAGCCTGTGCAACAATACGGCTCTGATGATGTAGATTATTAAAATATTTCAGATGGGTAGAGGGTTGATCTTTAAGTTATTTAATATACTGAACTTCATTGAAATAGCACCTCCCGATTTTCAATTGTTACTGTCATCGCATGTGTGAGATCGCTATACAACAATAATCCGAACCTTTGTATACCATTTTTGGCCTATCAGAATACATCCAGTCATACCAAATCAGTCAAATGTAGTATTATTTCTTTTCATATCCTTTCTACAACTTCAAATCAGACAGGTGCATTCTCAGTACATTTTAGCGTAACCCAAAATAAATGAAATATAATTTAGCGGTTCATATTTTGTAGCCGATATGCATGGTAAAGTTTGTTTTATTTAATGACGCCACTAGAGCACATCGATTTTTTATCTTAACATCGGCTATTGGACGTCAAACATATGGTCATTCTGACAGGTTTTTTTTAGAGGAAACCCGGTCGCCACATAGGATACTTTTTTACGACAGGCAGCAAGGGATATTTTATTTGCGGGTTTGGAATCGGTATCTGGATCAAAAATCCCATGCCTTGACTGGGATCCGAACCCAGTTCCTACCAGCCTGTAGACCGATGGCCTAACCACGTCACCGAGGCCAGTCTGACGTGCATGGTGGACAGGACATAGCCTAATGCAAGATCGGTCGGTGGGCCCTCTGGGTTATTTCTCGTTCCAGCCAGTGCACCACACCTGGTATATCAAAGGCCGTGGTATGTGCTATCCTGTCTGTGGGATGGTGCATATAAACGATATATTGCTACTAATGGAAAAATGTATTTCCTCTCTAAGACTATATGTCAAAATTACCAAATGTTTGACATCCAAAATAGCCATTGATAACAAAATCAGTGTGCTCTAGTGGTGTTGTTAAATTAAACAAACTTTCTTTTTCGACTGTTGATCTCATATAGCAGGTTTTCTCTCTTAGACTTGGTAAAATTGTCAAATAGTTTGACATATAATAGCTGGTGATTAATAATCGGTATGCTCTAGTGGCGTCGTTAAACAAACCAAACGTTTAACTGTATATGGCATGTTGTTACAGACTTAATCAGCAAGGACTGACGTGTGCACTGGATGCAGTTGATGACTGCCAAGACTCCCCACAGTTCGGACATTCGTCTACACTGGAAAGCATGAGGGTTGCTTTTGAGCATGTGTTGGAACAGGTCATACAAATCTGTACCGTAAGTAAAACATATATATGCTATAACAGGTTGGGGTGGATTTATGATTAGTAGCTCTTTAGATACATGTATGTAGGGCTGCATGCATGTCTTTTCAGAGATTTTTCCAGAGGGCAAAATGGATATCCTAAGATATTTTTAGAGTACTCATATGTACACTAACATTTTCTGATATACTATATATTTTTAATGTTAACATTTTGTTTGAATGTTCCTGTATTACTTTCAGTGTCAGTGACGTTTTATTGTACTTTATATATACGTTATGACATTGTTCAAATAATCTTTTTAATGACCATAATTTCGGCATGAGCGTTGGTAGACTCCATGGCCCATCGAAGGCGTACCCTAGGAGTCATGGCTGTGTATATAACTATTGCTACATATATGCACGATTGTTCGCTCGCTCGTATGCACGCATGCACAGAAAACATACACGCACACAAACAAAGTGAGCACACACATACAAACAATATTTAACGTTCACATTTTTTAAATCTCCCTGGTTGCAAACTGCTGTTTATTTGTATATACTGTACAAATTTCTGTTTATTTAAATTTTAATTTTTAGGTGGCGTTGAGTTCACAGCAGAAATAACACACATGTATAATCTACTGAGCTTCAGCTGTTGGAAAAAGGAAAACTTTTCGCGATGTATGTGAATGATGACTTCTATCAAATTTGTAATTAAAGTTGCATTCTCATCGTTTGCAAGTGTCTTTTTGTTATATTTTTATAATATTATGTATCTATGATAAAAAAAAAAACAATTGTTAGGAGTCAAATCAACAAGATCTATAAGACTATATATAGTGGTCATGTGGGATAGTAAAAGTACACCCAAGGTGGTTGAAATTTCGATCTCAAGATAAAAATGTCCACCACCGAGGGTGTAATTTTTTTGATCCCACATGACCACATGTGATGGAAGTCTTTTTTCCCAATCCGTTCGGTTAATAAACTATTATTTTACACGAACAGACAAAGATAGGTGAAAAAGTAACTAATTTATATGACTCTTTTATCATAAATAAACTACACTATCATATTTGCTATGTTTTTTTCATGTCTTAAAAAAAATTAACACTACAAACAGCTTTTATAATGAAGGTTTTAATAACAAAATATCAGTATAAAGTTGTTGCCTAATGACCTCACATTAATATATACCAAGGATGTCATGTTGAGCACAACAAATTTCTATCATAGCTTTTTTCATGGAATAGCTCTGCCCTTTATATTCCTGAGGATGAGAGAAACTAAGTTTATCATCCACTAAAGTCTTTTGTAGGAGATATCGCTGGCACTATAATTTGCAATATCTCCTGCAATATTCTCCCAGGAGATATCACTTCTTATAATCTTGATTGGTCAAATTTTAATCACAAGACATTATTTTGTTACATCACTGTGTACGTTTCAGCGCTAAACCTATCATTAGTGATGTCATGCCACTGTCGTTCTGCTAATTAACGAATCTACCGCTGCCAAATATAGTGACATTCAGCCATCATTACTGACATTATTTACAATTGTCACAAATGAAAAGAATGATAATGGATGATAAAAAGAATACCCCCTTGTGTCTTGTGATATAATTTATCAGCACTTGTTGATAAAAGTATAAAAATCCTTGTCAAGCCTCTGATTTCATACTTTTATCAACTCGTGCTGATAAATTATGACCCCATAAAACACTCGGGGAGTATCCTCTGTATATCATCAAAAACATTAAAACACTTTGTCAGGACTAAAATGTCAGTTTGGGTGGTGTCGTGGTTAGACCATCAGACATACGGTTGGTAGGTACAGGGTTCGCAGCTCGGTACCGGCTCCCACCCAGAGCGAGTTTTAACGACTCAATGGGTAGGTGTAAGACCACTACACTCTTCTCTCTCACTAATCATTAACAAACTAACAACTAACCCTCTGTTCTTTACAGACAGCCCAGATAGCTGAGGTGTGTGCCCAAGACAGCATGCTTGAACCTTAATTGGATATAAGCATGAAAATAAGTTCAAATCAAATCAAATAAAAATGTGATACAGTAACAGTATCACATGTTGTATGCCCATCCAAATGCTCATAAATTTAGATGACCACTATTACAAATGTATATAATAAATATTCATTTATTCTTTCCCCATATAATACTGAAATAACTGACTCATTGCTATAGTATTGTTACGCAGGTTTGATGCAAAACTTCAAAATATGATTTTTTTTTACAATAAAAATGTTGAATTTATTCATGGCTACTGACACAATGCAAAACCTCAACATACGAGAATTTACATACATAGAAATGTTGAATTTATTGACTGTCATTGTAATTTCCATATTATCTCACAATACATAAGCAAAAAATGTAAGAATTTACACAAACAGAAATGTTGAATTTATCGACTGTTATTGCCATTACCGTGTAATGTCACTATGCAAAACCCAGAAATGTGAGAATTTACACAAACAGAAATGTTGAATTTATCGACTGTCATTGCAATTGTCATATAATCTCAGCATACAAAAAATAATTTCTTGATTATTACTGCTATTGTCATGCAAATTTACAAGCATAGAAATGTTGGAACATGTCAACTGTTATTGCTATTTTTATGCAGTGTCAGAATGCAGAAACAAAAAATGTAAGACTATACTTAGATAGAAATCTTGAATTTATTGACTGCTATTGTTAAGTAATGTCACCATGTAAAATTGAAAAAAAAAAAGAGAGAGAACTTTCATGTATAAAAACATTTCAGCTGTCTGGCGAGTACACAGCATGAAGAGAATAATTTATACTAGTGTCTTTTGTCCACGACCATCTTTTGGTTAAGAAGTTGTAGCACATTCCATGCAGCAGGCGAGTGGAAAATCCATCTAAAAAAAAGAAATTTAAAATGAAAAACTAGAGTACAACATGCTTGAAAAATTATAATGACCCAAGGAACCATAAACTGATGACATCATTTTAGTGCCTCATTTATACACTTTCAACGTAATGCTGAGGCTTTTTGATTAGTGTTTTTCTGTTAAACTATATTAAAAAACCCTTTTTATGTGTGTGTGTGTGTGTGTAAGAAATAGAATAATACACACCTGCCATTGGAGATAATTTATCTTACGCTCGTTATTTATATCTGACAACCACTCGTACTATAAATCATCTCCAATGGGTACTCGTATAATATTCTCAATAAAAAATCATCGCGATGAAATCGATTAGACTGTGACTATAGTTAACCTGACATTCTGTGATGCGTAAGTCAGCTACAAGTGCAACGGCTGTAAATAACTTTTAGTCGAAAAAGATTTTAAAATGTGCTTAAAACCTGGTTTTTGAGGATAAGTAAGAAATATAATAATACATTCATGTCCATTAGATACAATTTATCTCACAACTCATTGTTTAAAAATGTATCAAACTTGCTTTCATTTGTTAGATACATTTTAAAACAACTCGTGAGATAAATGGTATTTAACTGCCACTCATGTATTATTCCCTATATCCAAATGTGTTGCAGGTTTGTAGATTAACTAAATTTGGTGTCCATTTTTACAGGCTGAAACTAGGCTCTGCCCCTGTAATATTCATGTATTCAGTGCATTTTATGTCCGAAAACTAAATTACTAAATTATTTCTATAATTCAAATACGTATATTGCAAACAAAAGATTTGTTAAATACATTCAAACTTCGATAACTCTATCTAAAGGGGACATGGAAATAGTTCGAGTTTCAGGGAGTTTGAGTTTTTGAAATTAATATAGAAGAGTTCAAATTTCAAACTGCATTGCAGCTAGATGATTTCGCTTAATATTGTAAGATTTAATCTTACAGTAAGAAGCGTGTGCTTCACTGCCTACCTCTAAACTCTGAAAACTATGCATCCCCAGTTGAACGGCAAATTAATATATAACTGTCACCCCATTCCTTTTGTTGGCATCTTCTAACACCTATGATACATTTATTTTGCGTATTATTGTAAAAGTAAGTAAATAACAAAACAAAAAAGATAACCTAGATGAATTTGAAATACATATGCTTGGGCATATACATATATTTATTGAAAGAAAAAAAAAACGAAAAACGAGGGCATTTACATACATATATATAACAGGAAGTAAGTGATAAAATGAACATTGATGTATTTTGCAGATGTCAGAACATGGCGGAACGTAACTAACAAATAAAACACTGAATGCCGAATAATACTCAGTAGGGCCTACATTTGTTTTTCACAAAATTATTTAAAATTATTTTAATTATTTTAAGTAAAAAACAATCATTAAAAAGCACTAATGCAAATCAGGAACTCACACTTGTAAAAAAGAAACAGCGCTAACAATTATTATAAGTGTCTTTGAAGTTAACCAGACTGTATCTGTAATAGTGTATTACACAGCGAGGCCCTCCACCATGTACAAACACCGACAACCAAACACAGGATCATTTCATTCTGCTTAGCCGGCGATTTATTATTCTGTAATTATCACCTTAATCCTCGACAGCCAAGGTCACCCGAGACAGGTGCGTCCCGTCTGATTGACCTGAATGACAATTCATGTGTCTTTAAAATACTATTGGCAATGACAGTTTGATCAATCCACACGTGTCAAGTTCTAGAGGTGCATACTCTATTAAATCTTTATGGCGGGACCAAAGAATTAAGTTGAGAGATTGAGTTTATTGAGTGTTTGAGGTTTGAGTTTTCAAAGGCAGTTATTATTAGTTTGTATAGCAATTCAGCCGGGACCGTCACTTCAGGTTGAGAGATCAAAATTTTCGAGAGATCCAAGGTGGAGTTATCGAAGTTTGACTATGTATTTTAAACCAAAACGTTATGTGTATTTTGAAAACTACACATTTTGTAGGTACACCTGTAATGACTAGTTCTTCTTAGTAGTGCACATATTTCTATAATGTCATTCATAGAAAATTCAAATAGACATACAAGTACAGAAACAAGCTTTAAATGTCAACATCTTTATTAATTATAACGGTAACCTATGTTACTTGTACATACTCTTACTTTTGTTAAGAATATATTGTAGATCTTGGGGTTGGAGGAACTTGTTCCAATCATGGGTTCCAGCTGGAACTAAGTTTAATATTCTCTCAGCAAAAACAATTCCAAGAGCATATGACAGGTATGTCTTGTTGAGTGTTGTCAGAAACATGGACCCACCTGGCTAAAACAAAAACAATTATTTAAGATGAATTACAAAATAGTCTTCAATTAATCCATAATGTTGACATTTACTTGTAATTAAATGTTAATGTTTATTTTGTTTAACAACACCACTAAAACACACTGATTACTCAATCATCGGCTCCTGGATGTTAAAACATTTGATAATTGTGACACATATTCTTAGAGGAAACTCACATTTTACCATTAGTAAGGGATCTTTTATATGCATTTTCCCATAGACAGGACAGCACATATCATGGCCTTTGATATACCAGTTGTGGGGCACTGGTTGTGGTGGGCAAAGAGCCCAGTCAGAGAATGGGTCCACCAAGGTGGTTCGATCCTGCGATGTAAGCACCCCGTGCGAGCACTCAACTGACTGAGCTAAATCCTGCCCATCATCTATATAATACATGATAGTGTACTTTAGAATATCTAATATGCCCTTTTGGGACTTTTCACCCCATCCCTAGAAATACCTTGCAGCTGCTCCTGCTTCTGTTACTGCATAACTGGGGTGGGAAAAATAAAAGCCCTGATAGTGGGTTTTTTAAATCACTTAAAAGGAACTATGTTCATGTCAAACTTGATCTCATAGCAGATATTGTTTTACAGAAGTAAATATCCTATAACAGTACACGTGAATGATTAAATTGTGCAAGATGAAAGTCTATGATACAAAATAGTTACCACTTTCTAATTCAATAAATGCCTTTTTCAGGAAGGAACTGTTTTATTTAACGATGCACTCAACACATTTTATTCACAGTTATATGGCGTTGGACATATGGTTAAGGACCACACAGATACTGAGAGGAAACCCGCTGTTGCCACTCCATAGGCTACTCTTTTCAATTAGCAGCAAGGGATCTTTTATATGCACCATCCCATAGACAGGATAACACATACCACAGCCTTTGATATACCAGTCATGTTGCACTGGCTAAGAGCAAGAAATAGGCCTTTTTAAGAGTTATATGCAGACTGAATGAGAATATAATTTTACCTTTATTAATTTACTGCAAGCATGGATAAATGTTGAGACATCAGCGACATGTTCAACAACTTCAGATGCAACCACCGAATCAAAATGTCCTTCACCTTGTTCTGCCATCTCCTCGACAGTAGACTTCACATAGGTCACCTTGCTAGCTAAGTCACTGTTCTGCAGTAAATGATTCTGAGCTATTTTAATCGTTTCCTCACAGGCTTCAAGACCAGTTACCTCAGCACCTAGTCTTGCTAGAGGCTGAAAATAAAAAGGTTGTTTTGTTTAACGACACAACTAGAGCACATTGATTTATTTATCATCACCTGTTGGATGTCAAATGGATGTGTCTTTTATTAATTAGGTTATGCTCTGAGGGAAGAGGTGTACTTGGATGTGCTACAAACCATTGTGGCATATGGCAGGGGTGTTTGTCAAGAATTATATAACTTTTTTCAAAACAAGATTCATAAAGTAAATAGCCAATTTGTTCTATTACAGATGATTTTTCTAAAATCTAGTGTTTATAACCAGAGAAATAATATAAAAATGCAAACATAAAACCTGATAATGTATGTTAAATTATGTGACAGTGAAAACAAAGGATGTGTGTGTGTGTGTTGTGTAATTTTTGAAACGGTGGTAATGTTAACATTACAGAACACACACACACAAACACAGTGACACACATACAAATACATAGTCAGGTACCAGTTTGCACGACTAAAAGGGCCTCCACGAGTCCAAAATATTGGACTCAAGTATTCGAGGGTCAAAGTCAACCCGTACCTGAGTACCCAACACTTACATTAGATGATAATGAGACTAAGGAATAAAGTAAACAAGCATTATATGCATCTTAATTCCAGCGCTGAACATGGGTTCCAAATCATGCCATTGTATTGGCTTCCACACATTTGGCTTTTGTTTTCCCTCCGTGTCTCATAGCCCTATAATTTAAACTGGAGGCAAACATAAGGCAAAATGGCGTTAAATAATATTATTTATAATTAAATGAGTGTGCTCATCCTTAAATGGGTACTTGAGTCCTGTGAACGGACTCGAGAGTCTTGTTAGACTCAGACCCTAAAGATAAATACTCGTAATCAAATATTTATGTCTATTGAAATAGACAAATCCCAAACCTCAAGATACAACTGATTTGTCTAAAATATCTCTTGGATTGGGATTTTCCTGTCTTCAGTAGACACTCATGACAAGATTCTTTTTTTGTCTATAATGCCAGAAGTGGTTGAATTTGTCTGTCCGTTATTCAAAGAAAAGCTAGAACTAGGCATGGATCCAGGGGTGGACCAAGGGGCATATGTCCCACCACCCCTTTTAGGCAGACATTAAAAAAACCTCAACAAATAAAATACATAAAAGCCTGTTCAAACACCTCTTACCATCTCCAGCACACCCACCCCACCCCTTTCACAAACCCCTGGATCCATTCTTGAGACCTCTCCTTGTACTCACCTCACTAAGGATCCCCCCTCCACATCCGACATCCAGGATCCTGAAACCCTCCAGCAGGTATCTGTCGTCATCCACCTGGTCACCTCTAGAGAACTTCTGCTGTGTCAGTCCATCTCTAATGAGTGGAATGCGCAATTCGTTCATCGTGTGTAATGCCTCAAACTCTCCACTTTCATCCCACCAAAGGTCGGCAAGAGCCGAGAACCGTCTAATTTCTTCTTCGTCAATTGTTGACTTGGAATACGGCCTTCCATCTAAACTGATCCCTGGCACTCTGCAGTGATGCATTTTAAACAATATTCATGGTGGCAGCAAAATGTACATAGCTCCACTATCATTGTATCAACCAAATATGCAATGTAATTTCCTGTAAGATGGGGAATGTTTTGTGATGTTGAATTCACAAGAATACACATTAGTATTTATATCTACATGTGTGTAGCGATATATATTATTTGTATGCTATATTATCTTCACATAGGAAATCAGCAGTTACAAATTTAAATTCATTTGTGTTTTTATATATATATATATATATATATGTATACTGTAGATCCTGAAATTAATGCAATCATAATATTAATGTGAAAACTGCGAGCTCATGTTATTCACATTAATAATATGACGCATTTATTTCTATGTTTTGTCTATGTGTCCCATGATATAAAAACAAAACAAACAAAGATTAAAATTCTAACATATAACACAACTGGAAAACAATTCATTGTAGGCAAGTCTGACTAATTGTTGACTAGTCCAGCAAGCTATGTGTCACACTCTTTTAAAACAAAGATTAAAATTCTAATACATTTATAAAACAACTGAAGCACAATTCATTGTAGACGAGACATACTAATTGTACAATAATCTAACAAGATGCCAGCCACACGTGATGACTGCAGGGTCTTTGGCCATCCTATCAAAAGCTGACACGATACATCGCATGTGAATGGGTTTTAGCACGCTAATCCTGAGGTCGACCATTTCTTTGATTTCACTGTTCAAGTTCACTGCAACTTAGTTGGATGAATTGTTCTTTTGTTATGACTTTTAAATATGTCTTAGGAAGATACAGTTGTAATGGTACATATATGCTAATGTTTAACCAGATTTATGTAACCATACCCGTTACGTAATTGAACGCTGCAAAATATGCTTGGAGTTGATTTCACCAAAAACACTAAGGACTAAACAAGTTAACTGATGTGTACACAGATATGTTAGTAAGTTGAAGACAACTGTAACTTGGATTGAACCAAAAAGTACACGGATGTGTGTTGCTAGGAAAGTAATATTTCAAATGGAGGCCACTCGCATTAATTTCATGTTGCATTTTAGTCTGCCCACCGTCACTGGCATTAATTTAGGGACACATTAATTTCAAGATCTACAGTATATATATATATATATATATATATATATATATATATATATGAAGAGTTTAGGTGCAAAACGCGATATATCCATTTTTTTATTTTCAGTAAAAGTGATATAAAAAAAGGAGATTTACCCAATACAATTTCATACGGATCAATCATGTTTTGCAGCAAATCAGCAGGCCTACAATTAGACCTTACTGACATACAATAATGGCTTTAACTAAAAACTAGAAAGAAAATGGTTTATATTGCGTTTTGCCCCTGAACTCTTCATATATATATATATATATATATATATATACAGTGTGTATGTGCTATTATACCTTCTGAAACTATTTAACTGTAATAGTTTTATGTGATTTGTGTAATGTTTTCTATTTATACTTCAAGAGATTATGGAATATGCCAACAGTACTAGAACTATGTCAATGCAAAAAAAAAAAACATTAATTTTTTAAATCCTACAACCTCGAATAATAATAGGTTGATGTGTTTAGTAATTACCGGTATGTCATACAGTATTAATGATACATTTGTGTGGTCAAATATATCAAATATAAACACAGCACATGTATCAAATATACATGTCTTAAAAAAAACCCCAAAAACCCCTGAAATTACTGTACATTAGTACCATAGTAAAGTTTGTTTGTTTTGTTTAACGACACCACTGGAGCACATTGATTAATTAATCATCGGCTATTGGATGTCAGACATTTGGTAATTCTGACTAGTACTCATCAGTGGAAACCCGCTACATTTTTTCTAATGCAGTAAGGGATCTTTTATATGCACTTTTCCACAGACAGGAAAGCACATACCACTGCCTTTGTCCAGTTGTGGTGCACTAGTTGGAACCAGAAAAAAAACCAATCAGCTGAACGGATCCACCAAGGTGTTTCAATCCTACGATGCAAGCATCTCAAGCAAACACTCAACCGACTAAGCTAAATCCTGCAATAGTACCATAGTAATGCTCAGTACAGGACAGCATAAGTGAAGAACATTACCTTGGAGTTAATAATTTCTGTTTTGATATCTCTGTTGTCCTGGTCAATTTCTTCTCATCACATACCTGAATAATAAGAATTAAGATTCAGCAGGGCTTCTAGAATTTTTATAAAATCCACTAGCCATAGGATCAGTGATTTTAAAAATTTACTAGCCATGATTAAAAATTCACTAGCCCTACTTTACTTTAAGTTAATACAATTTTACTAAATAATAGTAAAAATTGGATATGTCACCTAAAGATAGAGATATAGCTTTAAAATACTAACCTTGGGTGTGGGGTTGGGGTCAGGATATTCATATTTACAAAATAGACTTAACTTCAACATTTACCAAAAAATATTCACTAGCCGTCGGGCATGGCAATAGTAGCTATTTACTAGCCCAACATTGAATATCACTAGCCATGGGAGTGGGGCTACCATAATCTAGAAACCCTGGATTTAGTATTCATGACCAACTTTTTGAATCTTGAAACTGTATATTTGTGCATTTGTCTTTTACCTTTTAAGAATTTTACACTTTTTTTCTGCCAAAATAATATATATATATATTTATTATTATTAGACTTAATACCATGCTGATAAGTACAAATACGGGACATCAGTTGAACATTTATAAAGCCATTACATTGTTTCTATTACATGTAGGTCTATGGTAAAGACATTGTGACAATCTTCATATTGCCATCATACACAATAAGTACCGGTATTGGATATCTTATTATAATTCCACTTAATTCATTTAATAAATGGTACAATTTTCCAAAACAGATACATTCAAAATAATTAAAGAAAAAAATGCATATGACAGTTTTACATTCAATGATTTCTAAAGTTTTAAAGGAAACAAAAGGATGTACCAATCATAGGACATTGGTTGGAACTGGAAAAAAAACCAAGTCCTTCATACCTCAGGTCATGGGGGTGTTCAACTAGTTTCGTAAAGACCACAACCCGATTGACCGATAAATATGTTTATTTTTTCATAAATATTAATTTCATCCATCTGTAGGCCCTTTTATAATGTGTGACATGTTGTGGTCTTTACGAAACTAGTTGAACACCCCCATCTTACCGTAGTACAGAATGATTTAAAAGTCATACTTTAGATGTTAAAAAAGTGCTTAATAAAACGGTTATGTTGTATAAAGTATACAGATATTAGTAACAATATAAGACTATGAAAATGAGTCTTGGTTGTTATTCTGTTTTTGTGTGGTTTTTTAAATGAAGATACTCTTTAAACTCTGAAATTCTTAAGTTATAGTGAATACTAATAATTAGCATAACAGTGTGTTTAAAAGTGTGGGAAATACAGATAACAATCGAAAGGCGTATGAGTCCGGTGTTTAGAATATCGCCATGCGTGTCTGTTGAAATTGTTTGTCAGTGTAATTGGCTGCTAGAATCCACTTGGTAAAAAAACCCACACAGTCAGACTTTTTTCCTTTAATTCAAAGTAAAGATCATTTCAAAGTAAGTATTTCTTGGTCTCCATGAACTCGAAATAGATTACAATGCATGATTTGGGTGGGAAAACGTGATGATAAGTCATTATTTCGACCGCAATTCCGTTCCGAGCAAAATTCCTCAGAACCGTTCAGATCTGCTATAGGCTTAATACCTCGGGCAGATTAACCTCTCAATGTGCTTGCATGCGAGGTTAATCTTGATTAACTAGGTTTATTGGAGAGGAAATGTCCAAACATGCTATGGTGGAAGGAATCATAGTCACTTCGTACCCAAGTCATCGTACCATCCATTTCGTACCATGCTGCCTGATCATTTTGTACCCTAGTCATTTCGTACCTTGGTCATTTTGTACCATTGCAAAAAGTCATTTCGTACCCTAGTCATTACGTACCATTGTGAAAAGTCATTTTGTACCCCAGTCATTTCGTACCCTAGTCATTTCATTCCAGTATATAGAAAACGAATCGACTTTTCAGTTATGGTACGAAAACGAATTGACTATAGCATAAAAGCAGTGGGTTTTGTTTTAAAACTTTATTTTGACAGTTTGAAAACCAGAACATGTTATTGTGCAGCATATCGTTATTGATACCCATAATACCTGTCAACTGTTATTTCCATTTTACCTGACAAGAGCCGTATATGATATTTACTACTAACTGCCAACTTTGATTTTGTGTGAAATGGCTCCAGATAATTAGTCAAAAACAACAAAACAATATAATGGACCAACAAAATATTATTTATTTATTAGGTCTTCTTTTCAAACTTGCTTATTTGCATCTTATTTGTTTAAGAAATAAACAATAACAGCCATTAAAACATTAACTACCTTACTGATTGCCAAATTAGCCAATTGCTAATGTTTATACAAAGTGGCAATAATTTTTAGTCTTTTGCTGATAAAATATCCCTTAAATTAACCACAAATTTGTAATTTAATGTGATTGTTATAAATTGTTATACCATAGTACGATATGATTTTCAGTTATGGTACAAAATAACCAAGGTACGAAATGACTAGGGTACGAAATGACTTTTTGCAATGGTATGAAATGACCATGGTACGAAATGACCAAGGTACGAAATGACTTTTTGCAATGGTACGAAATGACCAAGGTACGAAATGACCAGGGTACGAAACGACCAAATTAGGTACGAAATGACTATGGTACGAAGTGACTAGCAACCGGTGGAAGATATACTGAAAACAAAAAAACACCTTTTTTTCTTGCAGCCGACGCAGTTTTTGTAACCAAAATCCCACTAAACATAGTATATGACATACACCTGAGTGTGTGTGTGTGTGGGGGGGGGGGGGGGGGGGGCTAAGGGTTGAAAAAAAGCCAGATTATAATTAGGCCTATTTTAGGTTAGTCATAATCTTTGGTGACAACTGTTATTACCAGTTTTTTAGATCTTTGTTTAAATTCATTATGAATACAGTGAACTTGAGAACGCAGAACTGGTAAAACCAGAAGATATCGTCGGACCATCGACCTTGGTTGCATTTTTTCACACATCCAACAAAGTGAAAGTTCAATTTCATCTACCGGAAGTCTAGTGCATTGCATAGGTCTCACTACATAGAATTGTTCTTCTATTGACATTCACATTTAAATGAAAATAATGTTCATGCCTATCGCCTGGTCCATTTGATACATATGTAAAGATAAAACAAAGTGATATAATATCATGAGCCAAATCTATCCAGATAAGAATAGGTACCTTTGATTAAGTTGTTTGTTGTGATTAAAAGACGACCTTTGGCCCGAAAACAAATGGGTTGTGAGACCTTAAAGTGCGTTCCGCCATGTTTGTTTGTCGTGAAAATCGCCGGATGCTTAACTAATTTAAAAAAGGTTATTTTCAGGATTGTTTAAATAATATTTTATATAATGTAAATGTATGCACTCGTTTTTATTATTTTATAGGACGATATATGTGCTGACAGCTGGATTTAATATAATTTAAGCAAATTCGCAATCACTCTGTTTGGAAAAGTAACCAACCAAAAGTAGGCTAATGATAATCTTAGACATAATGTAATGAAAGTTGAGAAGATTCTGTTTCAGTGTTTGTTATATTTCAATCATAATAATCCAAAATTGTAGCTCATTCCATTCATTGCTGTTGAATTTCTCATGATTTGTTTCCCTTATAGTTCATGAATATAAATTTCGACTTCAGTACGGTATAGGACTGGACTAAAGTAGGGCAGTTTCATGAAAGAATGTATCAGTTTTCAAAGCCAAAGGTTAACTGTAGCTCAAGATGATAAGAGAGCTAGACAGACATTCTGTGCAATTACAGCCTACCAAACGGTATTCAAAAATTCCTGCTCAAATACAACAACAATCATATGTTTATAGTTAAATACCTTTATATTGATCTATCATTTCCAAGTTCCCTGATAAAATATCATATATTAAGGTTATCACTTTTCGCACCCTTGTTTTGGCTTCGTATACAATAAATATAGCATATCTTACAATAATTTCACTTGAAATCAATATTTCGTAAAAGGTACAGTTTTTTAATCACAAGATTTTTCTTCAAACACATTCAGTTGCATTAGTAATGTTCAAACAAAAACATTTCAATAACAATTTTGCATTGGAATTTTTCCTGCATTTTTAAAATGTCATGTACCCAGTTTATGGTTATTGTAAGGAGATTCAGTGACTTCATTCAAATTCAAAATTAGCTATATTTACAATGCTTCGCCACATAAAAATAAAAACTGGTCTAGTAACCTTGACCCCTGTCAAATTTCTATAACAAGGACATTTTGGACAAAATATTAATTTTAAGTTTTAAAAGATGAAAGAAATAAAAACTACCTTTTGTCAAATATATCATGTATCAAAATATTACTGTTGGATATGTTTTATTTATTGTGTACGAAGCCAAAACAAGGGTCCGAAAAGTGACTGTCGTCGACCTTAATCACTAAAACACACACTACGGGAAGAAACCCAACAGCACCCCCTTTCAATAATGTTCCAGTTAAATACGTATTTGCAGACATATAAATCAACAAAGTAACTTCAAGTTTATTTGTGAAGCAATAATTGCTGAATACATAAGACAAGCTATCGGATAATTTTCATGTTCGTCAAAATGTCGAGGCTGGAATGTAAGAATTCGTCACCTATCGACGTCAATTTTTAGCCTGCCTATTGCAGGTTTTTTTGTGCTGTATTTAGACATATTTCAATTGTACAAATGTCAAATACTTCAACAAGAGCAGTAATTTTTATCCAGTGGCACAACAGTGCTGTCGGTGATGCTCCTGACCTACAGCAATTTATATATCAATTATGTCCGTGCAACCATTAAGTTTGAGCCCAGTTTGTCATTGAAAACTGAGTTTTATAAAAGGCAGTATGCATATATTAGGTCCATTAGGAAAAAATTAGTCACAGTGACCAGTAGGCTTTTATGACAATAGTAGTGCGAAAATTGTTTTGCTGCCCAGAGGTTTTTTTATATATATGTGTGTAGTAAATAAATATTTGTGCACATGCATACCATCTATATCCCAAATTCCTTTAAGTTGATGACGAAAATGTGAATACGATAGTATCATACAGTGTTTTAATTTTAAAAAAAATTTCAGATTCTTATTATTAAATTAATTTCTTGACAGCTCTCATTTTTCTTTACAGAATGTGGGCAACACCGTTTCCCAATCCGGGCTGGACCTCATTACAGCAGGCAAATTTTCAAAATGTTCCACATGAACAAGGTAACTTTTCCATCATTTAAAACTGGTTTGAAAAAACACCAAACTGTTTCTGAATGGGCTTCTTCTTGGTTAGATATGGGTGTGAAAGTTCAGCAAATTTCAGTGTTAGCTTGTTTTACCCTGAATGAAATTGACATTCTATTATTTTTTGTTGATTGTTACACAGTTATTTTCCTGTTATCATTTGCCTCCAAACCTAATGCAGAGATAGTGTTGGTTTATGATGTATTTTTTTATGTGACACTTCAATAAATGATTAAATGATAGTATTCTATTTTGTTACAGTTGACTGGGCCAATCTCGCAAAACAGTGGATTGAACAGCGTGAATCTGTGAGTTACACACCAGAACAACCAGTAAACCCACCACCACCGCCCCTTGATAATGTCCTTCCACCACCACCTCCACCAGCACATGATTGTGACCAGAATGAAATGGAAATATCCGATGAAGAGAATGGTACACATCATGAACATGGTTTGTTTAATTGACATAATTTAATCTTCTGACTACTGCAGGCGAGATATCTTGCCCAGCGTCATTCAAGCCAATACACTGCATTCAGAGTATTCACTGATTTATGTTTCCTGCCTTTAAATAATCTAACAAACCGGAAATAGTTTCCATTAACTAATTTCTGTGAAAAATACCTGGTAATTTTGATTTGAAAAAAATGGTTTTCGGTGAGTATTTTCGCTTGACAACAATGGCGGAACATCAGTAATTTTTAGGAATTGATAATTAATTTGATAATCAAACATGGGACCCTGGAAAAAAAGCCTGGATAAATTCCTGATAGTACAACATTTTCATTCCATAGATGGTCTCATTCACTTAGTGTGTGAAATTCTTTTATTGTGCTGTCAAGGTGTGACTTTGTATACTAATTATCACTGTTTTAACATTTAGGTTTCCGTGGACCACCACATGGAATAAACAATGCTGGTGGGTGGGGATGGAATGAGAGACCACCCTGGGAACCACCGCAGCCGAACTGGCCGATGCAGCCTCCACCAGGAGATATGGTGGTAAGTGGGAGTCGGGGGGATGTCAGTTTGAGTATGTTGCTGTCCCTTCACAATTCTGATCTGATTCTGATTTTAAAGAGAAAGGACAGTTTGAGTATGTTGCTGTCCCTTCACAATTCTGACCTGATTCTGATTTTAAAGAGTCATTAAAATTGTAATTAACAGAGAATTATTAGTTACTTGCAATATCCAGTAACTGTTTATCTTGGTGAAGCAACACATCCTGTTAACGTTATAAATATATTACTATTAATACCATTTAAATTGTTTTCTGTATTGTGAACTTTGTTTTGCAGAGACCGCCTAACTTCGACTTCAATCAGGGTGCAATGCCTTTTCCAGACAGCTATGACTACAATCATGGATCAGAACCATTTGGATATGATCAGGTTTCCAACTCTTACTACTTTCAATGAAATTATAATTTAATAAAATACTCCTAGATTTTAATTAATTAGTCATATAAATTACTCTTTCATGATTAGTTCCTTTTCCAGATTCCTAATTAGCTTACAATTTTTTTTATTAAAACAATATTAATTAAGTAATGCTAGGCCTCATGTTCAATTGACAGATGGGTCACAGCTATTTTTCCTTGTAATCATTTAGTAATATTACAGACTGAGAAAGTTTCCAATTACTTTTGATGAAATAATATTTATGGGAAGAAAAAAAAAGTTTTATTATTGAGATTTCAAATTTGTAATAATTTTTTTATAATAATTCAATTATGATTATGATAACAGAAAAAAGTATGTGGGACATTAATGATTGATGAATACATGGGGCTAGCTCTGGCACTCGCCAAATTCGCCAATTGCTAAAACAGTTGGCAAATGTTATTTTAATTTGGCAAATAAATTTCCTGTAATAAATTTTATTTTATTAGAAAATAACTGGGGTTTTGCAATTTTTAAAATTTAAAATGATGATTTGGCAACATTTTCTGATCACCCAGATACGGTCCTGATACATTTGGACACCACAGTTTAACCACCGAGAGAAAAAAACCCTTTAATGTCTGTCTACCCCTGGAACGAAAAAGTGTTTTTTACAATAACATGAATACAGAATGTAAAATGCATGGGTTTTTTTCTTAATAATTGCTTTTGTTTGTTGGTGGGTTTTTCTTTTGTTGAAACATATTGGGCTGAATTTACGAAGCCTGTTTTTCTTAAATGCAGATGTTTAAGCATTGTAGATGTATGTAGTTAGTAGTTGTACGCATGTAAAACATATGCAGACTTTGTAAATTCAGCCAATTGTTTTGGGGTTTACTAAACTTTATTTTTTAAAGTAATTGTGAATCATTAAATTTTGACAGCCATGTGAGCCTCCACCAGTAGATTTCAATGCGCCCTACTGGGGTGGCCATCCACCACATGGTGATGTTGCTCCCCCTGTACCACGACACCCTCGACATCAGCGCAGCAGATACCACTCGCCACCAGTTCAAGACATGGAAGACTCAGGATTGGGTAGAGACATTTTTTAGTGTGCAATCTCAAATATATTTGTATTAGTTAACCATTTTGGAATAAATGATCAAACATTTTTTCTTCTCTATTGTTCAAGGGGGCGGGATGTAGTATAGATTCACATCGATTAGGCTATTTCTCGTTCCAGCCAGTGCTCCACAACTGGTGTAACAAAGGCCGTGGTATGTACTATCCTGTCAGTGGGATAGTGCATATAAAAGATCCCTTGCTGCTAATCAAAAAGAGTAGCCCATGAATTTCCTTTCTCAATATCTGTGTGGTCCCATAACCATATGTCCAATGCCATATAACCATAAATAAAGTATTGAGTGCGTCGTTAACCTTTAGACTACTGGATTAATTTTTAACAAAAACCACGTTGAGTGGGTACAAGTTTATAATTTTGACTCGCATATATTCACTTAAATGTTTCATAAATACATGAAATAAAGTTCATATATTAATCGGTAAGTATTATTTTCGTGTCTTTTTTTTTAATTTTTATTATTTTAGATCGGCTAATGGTGATTAAAATTAGGCAAAAAATCGAAAAAGTTGCGTTTACTTATGGGCATTTGTGGCCAGCTGTCCAGTATTTATGTCCATTATTCCCGATAACAGTGGTTTTCTGACCAGAATTTTTTTTTAAACCCGAACTACGATTCATATTGCAATATTTGGTAATTTTCGTTGTTGGTAAAACGATCAAATTTATTATCAAATTAGCTATCACAATCAGCTATCGATCCCTGAAAATGACGGCAACGTGCCGCCATTGTTGTCAAGCGAAAATACTTGCCGAAAACTCAAAATTTCAAGGTATTTTCAATTGAAAAAATCAAAACAAAAACCACCATTTTGAAAAAAATTCTTTTTTCTTTAATTATATTTCCGTTTCCGGTGAGTGTCGTGTGCAAAACGGCTGGAAATATGAATTGGGGAATGCACTGTATACAGTGTACAGTATATCGACTGACTTGACGTCGGGCGAGATATCTTGCCTGCAGTAGTCAGAAGGTTAAATAAAACATTTCCTTCCTTCCTCCTATTGTTCAATGTCCTATAGATGCAGTTGCTTATATAGATAATATCAAAATGTATAGTTTCAAAATTTGGATCAACTCTTCCATTGTTAAGTGTCACCATAGTTTCACGTGCAAATTTGTTACAAACTAAGTTTGTATTTTGCATTAAAAACAATGTTATAAGATGAGAGGCAAATTTACAACTTCAAAGATTACTTTTTCTATTTTAATTGAAAACTACTGTGCTTTGTACATCTTTAATAAATATCCATTGTTTGTGGATTATTCATGACATTATTAATGTTTGTAGTCTTATGTATGGTGAAGAGATTTATATTTGGTTATGGCAGCCAAATATACCTAGCTAGGCTTAACTCGTGTATTCTTTAATTACAAATTTGAAATTTATTGTTGTAATGTTCACTGGAGTAGTAGTTAACTTTATCAGTATATATCCGATGCCATACAACCATAAATACAATGTGTTGAGTGCGTCGTTAAATAAAATGTTTTCTTTCCTTTATCAATATTCTAAGATGCACAAAAGCGAAAGCAACTTCCGGCTTGGATTAGAGAAGGTTTGGAAAAGATGGAGAGGGCGAAACAGAAGGAGAAGGAAAAGGAGCTGCAGAAGGTTCAGGAGGAAGAGGAGCAACTGGTGCGAGAGAAGGCGGAGAGGTTGGCTGCCGAGGAGGTTATGAGGGAGAAGTCCGACGGGCCTGCTGTACCAAAGAAAAGCAGATTTGTGAGTACTTGGGGATTAGTCCATCATAGTATTCAGGGACAGTTTTGTTACAGGGCTAACCCTGGATGAGCAAACTTCAAAAATTGCAGAAACATAGTACCACGGAAAAGCAGATTTGTAAGTACAGTGAAACCTGGACCCTGGACAAACCGAAATCCTGTCAATATTGGCCTTGATTCATGGTCCTGATTTTTTAAATTCTAAAACCTCTAAACACCGGTTTCCACTCTCATTATCTGTCTGGTCTATAACCATATGTTTGACGCCATATAACCGTAAATAAAATGTTTTAAGTACATTGTTAAATAAAACATTTCTTTCTACTAAACACCGGATCCTGTCTTAGTCAGATATATATTAGGTTCCCGACATGATCTGGTTAAGACGGGTTTCACTGTACATAGATATTAGCGTATCATAATATTCAGGGACAGTGATGCCATTAATAATAGAAATAACAGGTGGAAATGAATTTACACTCCTGTTACTGTCTGCTATGAATATTATGCGACCTAAACAAGTTGATACTGAAGTCTAAGAATACTGCAATTTCATTGTTTTATCTCAAATATTAACACTAGGCATACATTAACTACCTACCAGCTAATATTAACCAGTCAGGGACAAGCTTTGAAACGCATATCACAAAGTTGTTAAAATGCACATATTTTATAAAAATACCAACATACGGTTGGTAAGCATATATTCTTTTGTTATTCTGTACTTGGCAAACATTTATTAAATGGGTGATGAAAAATGTCAGCAGCTACCTATTAATGATATCCGTGCTCTGATGATCAAAAGACCAGTCTGCTAGCATCAGTCAGGCGAAAAATCTGACAGACAATGTAAAATGCAATGATTCCTACCCCATAAGTGATATAAAATTCAGTCTGATAGGACACTTATTTTCCAAACCATTTATGTCCTATTTCCATTCAGTTGTAAACTCTGTAACATTCAGCATTTGCTATTCATGTCGTGTGCTTACAGGTCTGCTATTTAGGTTGTAATTGAAAACGATGTTGCAAGACTAGTAAATATTCTAGTGCATTACTCCAGGTGTTTTTGGCACTGGTCCAGTTAGCAGGTTGAAAATTGTCTTTTTGATCACTGCTGATGTTAGTTTCACAACAAATATGTGTATACGGTTTATGATGGGCTTGATATACAAGCAGGAGTTGTGAAATGGTGTTCATTTCTTTTCCTACAGGATTCAGATGATGAAGATGAGACTGATAACCGAGCACGTTCGCGGTCATCAAGTCCAGTGAAGAGCCAGACTGAGGCTAAGAAACGAAGCCCATCTCCAGAGCCAGAAAAAAGTGAAGAAGAAAAACAGATAGAAATGGTATTTTGTTCTTTTGTCAGTTGTCTATACCAACACTTAAAAATAAACCCCAACTTCACCATTTTTTTTTAAATTCTGAAATTATTACTTGACTTTTCATTTATTTTAACTTCATTTCATTGACCTTGTTTTAGGTCGATTTAGCAGATATATATTTGTATATGATGTCTGTTTTAATGTTTAATTTTAAAGAAATACTTTTGCTCGGATGTTTCTGCCATAATACTTAGAACTTGTTTAAAACAACTGAAATAACTTGTTTGTTTTTAAATACTGTAAATCATGAAATTAATGCATCATGATATTGCGTCCGTACATGAGTGAACAAAAATGCGTATTTTTATTAATGCGCAGGGCAAAAGTCCACATCACATAAAAACCACAGTTGTTTTGACAGCTACTACATAATCTGAAGCTAATCGCATGGTGGGTCGACCAGGAAGCCCTAATTACTTAAAGTAGTGTAATTAGTATAACTACACCTTATTGTTAAGGGTATGCCTCGCACTTTTGTGTGGTGATTGCTTCTAATTAATCCACCAGTAGGAATAAAAGGTAAACGGGTCGCTGTTG
Organism: Gigantopelta aegis; assembly: GCF_016097555.1. Classification (NCBI taxonomy): domain Eukaryota; kingdom Metazoa; phylum Mollusca; class Gastropoda; order Neomphalida; family Peltospiridae; genus Gigantopelta; species Gigantopelta aegis. The sequence goes on from NC_054702.1 coordinate 31,609,615, forward strand.
CAGGGCACAATATTTCACGCGAACGCAGACGTATTATTCTAACAAATGTTTTAGACTGATTTTATACACTTGATGCGCAGCACAGGAATAGACGTTAACAAATGCGATATATTGCAACAGTGACAACTTGCGACCAGTCTAACTTAAAATGCCATGTATAGAGTCAAGCCAAATGGTTTGAAGAAATATGCACGGATTGTTGGTTGCGGTTATATAATTTTCTACTGTTTCATTTTTTAAAGGAATATATTTAGTAATAAAATTTGTGGATAATTTTACAAATGTTCAAAACAGTTTAAATGTATACAGTAATCCAGAAGTGTAAGAAAATTTTAAAAATACTCACATCGCAAAATGAACTTTTTAAAAACAAAACATTTGGAACATCACTGTATTATATAACCGCTATGATATTCCAGGAAAGTGAAAATAGAATGGCAACATTGAAACGAAAGAAAGATTCTTGAAGTATTCACAAAACGACATTTAACAAAAATAGTTTTTGTATTTTGTTTCATTTTTATATTATAAAAGTTTTATTTTATTTAGAAGTATTAGAGTAAAATCCTGCACATTTTTTGTATTGGGAATGAGACTAAACAAAATGCATCAAGTTATTATTGCGTCGATGTGTTCGCCGCATTTTTCGCATTAATTACTTGCTCGCATTAATTTCATGATTTACAGTATCTAGTTTCTTTTACTTGCACTTAAGTTATACATTGATAGGCTATGAATCAATATGTTAACCCTTATCCTGCCGCATTCGTTTTGCTAAATTTAAAGAATTTTCACCTGTTCTACATTTCTAGTAATTTTATTAAAATCTATGGACATTTTAACATGAAATTACACCCATATATACCATAATGATCCACCTACGTAATGATAGCATTTTGTAGATGGTTATTTTATTTATGTTACCATGGCAACAGCTGCAAATTTCAATATACAATTTTTTCATTAATAATTAAGAAAACATGAATTAAACACTACTATCTTTCTTTTAATTTAAGTGTATGCTGTGATTTTATTAAGCATAGTGATTGATTTAAAGAAAAAATTAAGTAGACTGCCATTTTTTTTCAGAATAATAGGCTGCAATGTCATCAACGCTTTTTTGTAAATTATGAAGATAATGTCCAACATTAACTATTATACATTTTTAGTAATATTATTAAAATCAGTTGACATTTCAGCATGAAATTACACACATATATACTAAGAATATCCACCTATGTAACGCTAACATTTTATAGTCAGTCATATTATTTATGTTACCATGGCAACAGCTACAAATTTCAATATACCATATTTTCATTAATAATTATGAAAACTTTAATTAAAAACTAATATTTTTCTTTTAATTTAAGTCTATGCTGTGATTTATTAACCATACTGCTTGATGTAAAGAAATAATTAAGTCGACAACCGCGGTTTTTCTGAAAAATAGGGTCAGATGCGCATTCGGCTATCAATGCATTTTTGTAAATTATGAACATAATTTCCAACATTAACTATTATACATTTCTGGTAATATTATTAAAATCAGTTGACATTTCAGCATGAAATTACACACATATACTAAGAATATCCACCTACATAACCCTAACATTTTATAGTCAGTTATATTATTTATGTTACCATGGCTACAGCTGCAACTTTCAATATACCATTTTTTATTAATAATTATGAAAATTTTAATTTAAAACTAATATTTTGCTTTTAATTTAAGTCTATGGTGTGATCTATTAACCATACTACTTGATTTAGAAAAAGAATTAAGTAGACAGCCAATTTTGTTTTTGAATAATAGGGTCAAAGGCACATACTACCATCAACGCATTTTTGTAACTTGTGGACAATGTGTCCAACATTACCTAGACACTAAACATATGTATACTTTCTCTATATCTTTGTCAAATGACACAAGATTTAAAAAAAGGTATATGCCCTTTCACTTCCTGTCATTTTCAAATGAACTTTATTAATTCTGTTACCATGGTAACCAATGCAAAAAGAGGAACCGTTTCCCATATGAAATGTTTTAAATGAATTTATTTGAATACAAATCACTGTATAATGATGTAATAATAAGCTGTTTACAAGAGAAGGGTGAAAATTGTGAATTTTGTTACCACGGTAACCAATGCAGAACAAAACAAATTTCAAAAAAATATCATTTTCAAGGACTGAGAAAAAACAACAATGTGTAGTGACATAATTGTACTATGCCTGTACAAAAGATATATGAAGCTTACTAATTCTGTTACCATGGTAACCAGTTCAAAACTATATGTTACCATGGTACCCAGATCGAAACTGTTACCATGGTAACCAATGCAAACTATTGGTTACCATGGTAAGGTATGTAAAACTGAAAACTATTTGCTGTGCACATGCAACTTTTGGGTCATACGGTCAAAAGTAAAGGACACCAGTAATCAATAATTTGAGGGTACTTGAAAACTCCAGATCATAACTGCCACAACTAGGTGGTTATGGGGTTTAGAATGTTTTTAAATTGGACACTGCATTTCATGTACAAACTTTAAGCAGCAGCTATCTTACTATAATCGTTCTTAAAAATTATTAAAACGTATCCATTAATTCCCAAGATTTTAGGGTACATAATTTTACCCTTCATACCCTCTGGCAGAAACCCTGGACACTGATATTAGAATAATAGAAATAGTGAAAAGGATTTTATGCATTTCAGTAATTTATTGTGACACAAGATACTTGCAATAGTGCTTCACACGGTCACAATTGTAAAAAAAAAAAAAAATGTCCATTCATCTAAAAAATGTTTTAAACCCAAAGAAACAATCATCAACATGTGAGCCCTAATTAAAATTTAATATGTACTGTATACATAATGTGTATCCAGTGTTAAACACTTATGCATGATACAAAATAAATCTAAACGGTCACCTGAGTAAATTGCTGACCACAACTACCAAAAACATGGAGTGCAGAGCACCCATTTTCCTAGGGGGATTGAAATTCACAAAATTGATATTTGTATGGTATTCCTGGACACGACAATTGGCTTAATTTTCCCCTATTTGTGCCCCACCTTAGGAGAGGGATAGAATGACCAAATTCACAAGCAGATGAACTCCATCCCCACCTAGGGGACATTCACAAGTTATATACACTGGTCATCTATTTGCCTTTATATATTATTTGAATACTATCCAGGTATAGCATTTCTGGCAAACGAGGTGGCCTAAAATCTTTTTACCATGTATTTCCATCATTTTACTCTGACACAATATTAGTTGTAATCCATGTAAAAATATGTAGTGATTCATTTGCAACCCTATATAGCTGTTCAGGGCTGTAACTAGGATTTAAACAATGAACCAATGAGCATGGAAGGTGCAAGACACCATTTTGCAGTCATTTCAGGGAGGTTACATACTTAAAACATCAGTATCAATAAACTATTTTTCTATTATTTTACACCCTCACCCCCCACCCCCACCCCAATGCATTCCTCCCACACCAGGGGCGGGATGCAGCCCAGTGGTAAAGCGCAGTTGGTTTGGGATTGATTCCCATTGGTGGGCTCACTGGGCTATTTCTCGTTCCAGCCAGTGCTCCATGACTGGTATATCAAAGGCTGTGGTATGTGCTATCCTGTCTTTGGGATGGTGTATATAAAAGATGCCTTGCTACTAATGGAAACATGTAGGAGGTTTTCTCTCTAAGACTACTAGTATGTCAAAATTACCAAATGTTTGACATCCAATAGCCGATGATTAATAAATCAGTGTGCTCTAGTGGTGTCGTTAAATAAAAAATAAAACACACACACACACACACACACACCATTGCCTCTACCCGTTAGCTGAGACCCTGCTGTTTGGCAGTAAAGCTAATATGAATAATTGTTGTTATCCAGATTCAGAGATTTTCGTTCAACTCTGCCTGCATCCCCAACAAAAATGAGAGCCCATACGCTTAGGCCTATGCCGCTTATTTTTTGTTTTTTAATGTTGGGCCCTGTCGCTTAGGCCCTTGGAGAGGGAGGTCAGAATGTGTTTATGTGTGGCACAAAATGTAGTTGGAACTGATTAAAAAAAAAAAAAAAAAATGAGAAGTCAAAAACGTGAAATGTTTATGCGTAACGCACAGGAGTCCGAGCGGACGTAGAAAATGTGCTCCCTACCGCAATAGGTCACTTGAGATGTCACACAAGTAAATGTTTAAAACATTATTATCGGAATCATGAATTTATATTTGTGCAACTTCTTCTGACATGTTTATTGACGGGAGTGAAAGAAGAAGAAATTGGTCCCGCGAAGTATTGTATTTGGGTCAAGTGTCGATAATATAGGTCAACTACACTTAGAGGTTTTTGCGATTTTTCTTTAATATTTTTATCAATAATATAGGATCGTTTTATGATTTGTGATTATTACATCCTGAATACAACATTTTATTTGCATTAAATAATTTGTTTTAACGATTTTTGAGACAAAAACAATGTTTCGGGTCGTTGCCTACACAACAGTGTCCGCTCTGCTAAAGTACGTGGACATTTTTTCTTTTTAATTGTTATTTGAAAAAATTTAGTTATCACCGTATTTTTAAAATAAAAAACATGATTACTTACTCTGAATCTATTGCAAACCATTATCCTACTGTAATTTTCACATTTTATATAGGTCCATATAGTTACCGCACGATTTTTGAGGGGTGTTGCGTAACACGAAAAAGGACCGTGTTGATGTTCTAAAAAATGGACGATAACTGTTACATGGAAAATGCCTGATTTTTTAAAAATTGTCATCCACCACCATACAACATTATTACAAAACATTCACTGCTTATATACGCTTATTCATAAAAAGCCATGTACGGCGCATGCCGCCGCCGCGCCCCCCCCCCCCCCCCCCACCCACCCACCCCCCCCAACAATGGCGCTTTTCGATGACTGTTTATGCCGTCGGATTACAATTATTTGATTGTGTTTGTACCTTTTTTTAGGCATTAAAAGTGATACTTGTTCTAAATGCAATGTCATAATGTAGATAAATGATTTTTAAGATGAAACACCGAAAAAACCTACAATAACAAACAATGCATGTCAAAAAAACATAAGATGTGACAACAGCAATTTAGCAATATTTGGATATGTCTTGACGTGTATACAGTCAACGAAAATGATTTTTAAATGAAAACAGTGATGTCATTGTGATGATGCTTGACGTGTATACAGTCAACGGCAGGAAACGGGTTAAGATGGTGGTGGTGGTGGAACAATAAATCCTATTATAGCTACATTTTATTGTTTTGTCTTGCCTTTACAAAGTAAAATGGTAATATATAGGTATTTTTAATGGTGGTGGTGATAACTTTTGCATTTAGGTCAACGTTAAAGTTTCCTGTTTAGCACCATTTCTCATAAACTTAGATGAGTGAAACTTGGTTTACAGACATTTAATTCTGGTGAATTCTTGTTTTACATAGATGAACAAGGTTCGAAAATGGATGATGGAAATATTATTAGAAGTTACCAGTCAAGAGATTGAAGTTGTAGCTAAAGATGTTTATTACAAGGCACGAAACCAGGCTGCCAAAGGTACTTTTTATATTACTGTTGTAAAAAGTATCAATGCAAGACATTTGAAAAAATCCCCATTACATGTAATTTTCTGTGTTCCAGACTTGTGTGCAGGGCAGGTATCTTTTAAACTACTATTGAATATGAATAAAATGACATTTTACAGACATGATTTGTCTGAATACCATTTGTAATTGTTTTTATTTATTTTTCTTAGTATGTTCATATTTGTTGAATACTTTCCTTTATCATTTGCATGACATATCTGATGTAAAAGTGACTTTCTCTCTATTAACTTCTAATTTCTCTATGACAATTCTAAATCATTGTTCTCAAATTAGTGGTTTCATACATTCTTGATTTTTGGTCTTAAATTAAGCTGTTCGTTGAACTGTGCCAAATAGTTATTTTGTTTGGAATTTACCATCTTGCTTGATATCTGTAGCAATTAAGACAGGCAAATTTCAGAGCCAATGTCTTTATTGTTACTTTGTTAAATGATTCTGTAGGTCAAATTGACGTAATAAATTCTATCTTCTGCCTTTTCTGTTTTGTTATAAATGATTTAGCTAAACATAAATAACTTAATAATTACTGGTTGAAACGTTACTTAAATTAAAACATATTATTTGTCACCCACTAGTTGTCCTTTTATATTTATTTGGAAATTTTGCAAATTATTCTTTAAAAATGTTTGATTTGAAGTGCATTTGTTTTGATATAAAAAGCACCGGCCTGATTAGTGGTTTGATCCCCCCATTGGTGGGCTCATTTGGGCTATTTCCTGTTCAGCCAATGCTCCACCACTGGTGCATATAAAGGATCCTTTGTTGTTAATCAAAAGGACCCCCGCTACTGACACCGGTTGGGCTGGTGGTGTTCTCTTGCACCTGCCAGTGTTTGCGGTCTGCTCTGCCACCCACCCCAACCTGTGACAGGCGTGCACTACAACAGCATGTTCTGAATGTGCACATAAAACCGTCTGACCGGACCTAATCAAAAGGAGTGGCCTATGGAGTAGTGGCAGCAAGTTGTTTTGTTGGTATCCATGTGTGTGTGGTTCTTAACCATATGTGTGACGCCATACAACGGTAAATGTGTTTAGTGCTTCTTTAAGTAACAAGTGGGGGTTTTTCTTCTTCTTTTTTTTATGAAACCATAGGTTGATCTTAATTTGGGACAGTTCCAAACTAACTGAGTTTGTCTTAAGTCCACCTGATCTCAGGTTTAAAAATCAGTTTAACATTGTACATTAATAATAGGTTGAACAGTTTATAACATAGTCATTTAGTTATTTGAGTAGTCAAGTCGGAATCGGTGGACTATTACTAGTTTAAATAGGCACAATGACATAGATCTCAGTGGTAAATGTGTAAGATTCAATAACACCAAACTCAATGTATGAACATATATTGTCAGCACAGTTCCTAAAACAGATATTTTCATTTGCTGCCTTGACACAAAATAAGGATACAGGTGAACACATCCATTCAGTTCTAAATGATTAGTTTAAAGGGAATTATTTGTCTGTCATACATGAATTTAATCTGGGCTAATATATATTGACTATAGTGTTGTTCAACAGGTACGCTCACTGTAACATCTTACATGCAAGGCACTAAAACCAGTTATAGCCATGACTGCATTGCGAACAAAGGTTTTATATATATATACTGATACATTTCTGTGCCAGTGTATTTTACTTTTATAATTTGTCCAATATTAAAATAGGTTGATGCATTATAAATGGGGTTCTCATTTAACATGTACATGCAATACTGAAACAATAGTCGAGCAAACAGGACCATCTGTATAGGGGGGATACAGGTAGCGGCAGGGTAACATTAGTTTGTACAGATAGACTTATTCACGTAATGTTGTGTATTCTTGCATGCATAAAAAATTAATTAACAATGTGAACTAAGCCATTTTTTCTTCAGAATATGAAATATATATGTGTGTAGTCAATATAAAGAATTTTAACTGGGAATCTTTATTGAAATGTTTTGTTCAATTTTAATAGTAATTTATTATTTTTATTGTGAAATTAATTGTTGTGTAATCATTATTTTGATATGTATTTGAGAAACGAGAAAAATGACTGATTTAAGACTTCCATTTCAGTAGCATTGGATTGACCGCCAGCAGAGACGTATGTTTCTCTGTTGATTTCAAGTGATCTATGTTTGTATCTTCTGCACTAATCATGTTGTATAATTGTATCAAAGCTCCAGCAAGGCAGCTTGCCAAGTCGTCTGCTTTGGCATCTCTATCCACGCTTGGTAAGTGAATCTTTGTCATAATAACTATTGTGGATTGCCATGTTTTGCAATACTGCCGGTTGAGCCTTTTTTTTTCTTTTCTTTTTTATTAATATTATCTGACAGCAAGGATGAAGAACAGTGTAGTATGTTTTTGGAGCACCAAAATTATTTCTTGTCATTAACTTTAGTTTGGTTCATTGTAGAGGTAAAAGGATAACAGTTGTGGAAATAACAACAGTTTGCAATTTTTGTTTAAATTTAAATAAAATTATATTGGAAATGTTAATTTTTTCCTTATTTTTACCAATATCTGCAGAGTGTAGAGTTGTAAGTAACAAAGGACAGTTCTGACTTGGCTACAATTTTTTTTTGTAATATGTTTCCAATTAATAAAGACTACATAACGACTAAAACAAAATATTAAATCTATTTTGTTTAGAATATCAGTGTGTTTCTGTTTGTCATAATGTTTGTTGTTGTGTAAACTGTATTTTACATCCTAATATATATATCTAATACATATATTTATTTTGTACATTTGAAGGAGTTAAAACCCAGTTTGGGCTACTACAAGCATTAGGACCATCAGAAACATCTTAGCTATTCAGACATTGATATTCTAAACATTGGTCTTGTATTTAATATATAATTACAGTAATTAAAAAGGCTCTGTAAGTTGGAGGGTGGGACGTAGCCCAGTGGTAAAGCGTCTAGGATCAATACCCATCAGTAGAACCATTGGGTTATTTCTTGTTCCAGCCAGTGCTCCACAACTGGTGTAACAAAGGCCATGGTATGTACTATCCTGTCTGGGATGGTGCATAGAAAAGATCCCTTCGAATCGAAAAGAGTAGCCCATGAAGTGGTGACAGTGTTTCCTCTCTCAATATCTGTGTGGTCCGTAACCATATGTCTGACGCCATACAACCATAAATAAAATGTGTTGAGTGCGTCATTAAATGAAACATTTCCTTCCTTCTTCCTGTAGGTTGGAAACTAAGTATTTTATAACACCAAGGAAATTTGACTGAAATGAGATCATACTTCATTTATTTTTCTTTAGTAGATCATTTGAAATAATCATTTAAAGTATTGACTGATTACATTTTAACCTATATGCTATATAATATTTTTTTTAAAGTTAATTTGGTATTTGCAAAACTGTTATAAGTTTTCTCCCAGTTGAGTCAAACTAAAGTTATTAATAGAAAATACTTTTGGTGAGTCAAAAACAGACTATAATATAGGATTTTCTTTCATATGATAATGACACCCATACCTTACTCCCTTCTCCTGCCAAGATGTTCATAAAATTGATTTTATTTATATATAATATATATTGCTGGTGTTTTGCAACAAAATGTTGAAATTGCAGTGAAAATGGATGTGTGGTCCTGACCTATTCATTTAACATGGCAATCCATCATGACAAGTGTTTTTTTAAATACAAGCCAGTTTTAATGAGTATTGGACAAAAGGTTTTCTTATGAAATTATAAGTTTAAAACAGTGCCATTAAAATTTCATGAACACTCACGATTCAGATTCAGTTTAGATACTACAGGTATATAGTATTAAAAATTATCATTGGCATTTAAAAAAAAAATATTAACCAATGGTAAGTTTGATTTTGGGAGTTTTAGTACACCAGTTTGTGTAATCTTTGCCTCATCAACTTAAAAAGATGTTCATTATTAATTCACAGTGCTGTATAAATTAAATCACAGAAATTAAAATTTATTCTTCTAAAATATAATGACATTTTAAGCATTTCTTATTATCTTGCTATGTTATAATAATATAAATCACCAAGGTATCATCAAAATGCTTCACCAGTTTAGTTATTGGCCATAATAGCCTATATTCTGTGTGTTCACTGTGCCTGTAAAGCTTGCTGTTGTGTGTGTTTATCACTGTAGTATGTCTTTCAGGACTTGGTTATGAATCTGACAGTGAACATTCTGGGACGAACAGCGACAGTGATTCAGATGCCGAACTGCAGGAGAGCATACGTCGCAAGAAAGAAGCATTTGAAAGACAGCACAGCAAAATATTTAGTGATGAGGAGGAATATGATGCTGAAGGTGAACATTTTGATTAGTTACTGCTGAAATGAAAGGGTGGAATGTAGCTCAGTGGTGGAGCACTATATGATCAGTCACTCGGGGAGGATTCCTTATCCAAGTCATCGACCTACAGTTGCTACATCAAAGGCTGTGGTATGTACTGTCCTGTCTATGGGAAAGTGCATATAAAAGATACCTTAGTCAGAGTATGACAAATATTTTGAAAAGTCACTAGCCACAGGGCTAGTGGGTTTGTGAAAACCACTAGCCCACCAAGATAAAGCACTAGCCCAAATTCCTGATCAATTATAACTGGATTTTTATATAATTTTTGTAACATTACACATTTACGAGTATAACAGTAAAATAAAACAAACACTTAAATCATGTTATAACTTTCAGTTTTTTGTCGTGTCGTACGTTTTGTCTTTTGTCAAGTATGATCCATCGTCATTGTCCCATTTTTTTTTTTTCCCCCCCCCCCCCCCCCGGGGAAAATTAATTGAGCAAACTCTTGGTTGGTATCTAAAAACACTATCAAAATAATTAAATTTAAATGAGGGTACAACAGTGTCGCCAGGAACGGTGATGCCAAATACAGGGCATTATCCCGTGTCAGACCGATCTCAAAAGAATATAACGGCGACATCTAATCCGTTGTTAATTGATGAACAAAAAAGGTATTATCTTGTATCGGCAGCTATGACGTTTTATCCAAACCGCTATACGTAATAGGCCAAGCCGAGTCATTGCATATGCGGTTACCATTAAAGTAAATTGTTTTCCTGATTGCCGATAACCACATGTTAGCGAAGTGTTAAATTAAAAAACAATAGGTAAATAAAACAAACACTGAAATTCAAAACATGGCTGGGGTTTACTTGATTGAGATTAACCTGTCGTCACGATTGATGATTTCCAAGTTCTTAGCCTAAAACATGTGCGAGATTAACGACCACGTGACGTGTCTAACCAATCAAAACACGCATGTCATTAGACTTTATTTCCTGTGCCAGAAACTTGAAAGGGAAAGGTAAACAATGCATGCTGTAACTGTGACGATGTAGAGATAGCATGTTACTGCAGTTTGCAGACCTAGCTCAAGTGGATTATTATTATATACTCATTGCGTTGTTGATATTATTCGATGACAAACGTCACAATCAAATTTATTAAACGAAATTTCAGCCGAGAGAAAAAGAAAGAAAGAAAACAAAAAAACCACGATCGAGCGATGACGAGAGGAGGGGGGAAACCACTAGCCCGCAGGGGCTAGTGGTTTTGCGTTTCTCACTAGCCTGAACTTAAAAACCACTAGCCACGGGCGTCGGGCTAGCGGATTTGTCGAACTCTGCCGTAGTGCTTTTTCTGTTGAAGTGGAAGCAGCAACGTATGTGTGTGTGTGTGTGTGTGTGTGTGTCTGTCTGTCTCTCTCTCTCTCTGTCTGTCTCTGTCTCTGTCTCTGCCTGTCTGTCTGTCAAACAAGCATTGAAATAACACCAAATAACCATAATTTAAAATGTAATAGGTGGATGAATAAAGCCTTTTGTTTTCGAGCTACAAAGTTGAAGTACTTTTTCCATAAAAGTGCATGTTTTTGTTGTTCTAAGTAAAACATTAGATAACAAAATGCCAGTAATGCCAATCAGCCTGTAGTTTAACTGATCTTATAGTATTAATACAGCAATAAATAAGGGTTTCTGTAAATTCGTCTATCTTTTTTTTTTTTTACACTTAAAATGGGATTCAAACATGTCAAATTTTGCTAGTACAGTGAAACTTCTTTAAACCAGGCATCCATGAGACCAAGAATTTTGTCCAGTTTACAGAAGTGTCTGGTTTTCAGGTGTTTGCAGTGATGCAAAAGTCTTTCATTTGTTTCCGCTGGTGTCCTATTCACATTCGGCTTTATATATGTACTGAAGATGAATCCAACCGTTAACAATATAATAAAGAACCTTTTAATGATTTGAAGGTTATCACCGAGTGATATTTCAATACGGCGAAGTTTAGCTGGACGTTGGATGAAATGCTACTAACATCTTTATGACACCAAAAAGCCAACATCACTTTTACCTACTCTTTACTTTGATAAATAACAGTTTTAAAACAAAATTAAATTCAACTTCTAACATGACAGTGGATTAAATTCACTGTTGTTTTGTCTATCCTTAAGCAAACTAGAAACATGTTTGTTATGGATATCAAAGCTGTCACTTGACCTTTAATATTGCTTTATAATTATTTGCCTACCGTACTCAGTCATATGTAACGTAACATCTAATGGCTAATCAGAGCATGTGTATATTGCACCGGCTATGTTCGCAATCAGGTAATCTGGCTGAAGACTTCGAAGTGACAATAAACGAAACAATTAATGGCACCATAATGATTGACAACTGTCTGATCGTCCGGTTTTCAGAGGTACAAATTGCACTAAATAAAGAGTTTGGGACTGAATTATTGCCCAGTGTTCAGTTTAAATAGGTTTCCAGTTTAGAGAGGTAAAGATGCGTAAATCACGGGATCGTGGAACATGTCCGGTTTAGAGAGAATTCCGGTCTTGAGGGGTTTCACTGTAGATAGTTTTTGTCTTGCCTTTACAAAGTAAAAAGGTGAGGTACAAGGGATTACCTTTCCAACGAAGGTGGAAAGAGCAATGTTCTCGCTGCTCCATTTAAGCAAGGCACCCCACCCGTTATTGCATTTTGCTGTCCTCCTTTATTTTTCTGCGCCCCTCTTTATTTTTCCGCACCCTACTATATTTTACAGCACCTATCTGAGCTATTTCAAAATGCAAATTTTTTTCCACACACCAAAAATCTATCAATCTGCACACTGGACATCAAAGGAAACAAGCCGTGTTTTGTGTACGAAAAAGTAACTTGACGAAAAACTTCAGTAGCTTACGAGTTACCGTAACATAATTTTACAGTATTTTTAACAGCCTCTATTTTATCCCATACCTGTATCCATTTGTATGTTTGATACACACAATAAAAGTTATATTTTATTTGAGCAATGAAATTAAAAAAAATTAATTATGGATTTGCCTATCTCCGACTGAAAAAACACTTATTTGGAAGCAAATTTGTCATGTGATTAGAACGGTCATTCTGTCTTGTTTCCACTAATTATCGTCTGATATTTTGTCCTCAATTGCAGATTTAATTGGTTGTAACTGATGATTTTTACTTTCTGTAATTTCTGTCATTCTGTTTATTCAGCAATTCTTTATAAAATATAATAAATTTTTCATTTTTGTGGGGATATCACCACTTATAAAAACAATGGAAGTGGTAGTATGTATGATTAAACTCAATTATCTTGGGTGCCAACTAATATATACACCGCCTTTACAAAAACAAAACTACTTTTTTATCAGCTGGTGATATCAAAGCGATTGATTCATTCGATGAAGATGGAAATAAAAGGAACCGAATTTTTTTTCATCCCACATTAGGGTATCACATTACAAACATTTTTATTGGTTTCATATATCTTGAAATCTTTATTAAAATAATATTATTAAAACTTTGATCAGTTTAGAAAACAGGAACTGCCCGTAAATGTCAGACCGACAACATATTTGGTTCCATTAAAAGATGAGTCTGCTTGTATTTCGTATCAACTTTTTTGTACTAAATACTGAGAGCCAAAATAAGGAGTATGTCTTTCCACAAAATCGACCAACACACAACAAGATATGGTAACCAAGTTTTCCCTTCTTTTTTTTCCTTCTGTTTTTTTTTGAAGGGTGTGGTGCCGCGCGGCTGTTCTCCTTCAATTTTCACCCAGCGAGAACACTGAAGGGTGTAAATTTTTCCATTAAAGTTTCACCTTTAGATTAATTTCTCATAAACAAGAAGTCCTCGTCAGTTATACTTGGTTTATAGTTGCACCTATTGATGTTCACATCACAGTGCACTGAAAAGGTTTATGATTAGCAAGACTTTTAATTCCACAGGATTCTTGTTTCTGAACTTTTGACAGTGTTTTGCAGCATGCTGTTTTTAGATTGTTTTAGAGTGCCTGCAAATCATATGATGCCCAGTTTATTTGTTTTTATCTTTCCATATTAAAGATTGTTGAGTAGTTTTTTTTTTAATTAATGAACATAATACATCATCTGACTTACGCTCTACTTGCTACAAAAATAATGCTTTTTAAATATACTTGTACAGCTAACCAGGTGAAGTTATTTTGTTATTTGCAGTCACTTATTGTTGATTACTTGCAGTACTTCATATATTTTATTACATACCTGTTCAATCTTACTATACTAATACAAACATCAAATCCGTGCAATAAAATAATCTGTATTAGCACATGTGCAATCCGGACCGGAACTTTTATATGGGGAATCCCCTTTTTGTTTTTACTGCAGTTAGCGCCTGACGTCGTATATGATTTACAAATGACGTCACATCGTATTTGAAACATTACACAAGGCTGCCCGAGAGTATGATTCTTAACGTTAAGTACATCCATGAAAGGAGTTTTGATCATAGATTTAACAAAGTGTTGTTATGATGTTAAATTAAAAAACGTTTTTGTAAAACATAAAAGAAGGTATGTAATAAATACAGAACTTCACATACGTTGTTTTCGCTTCCTATTTATTGCACTCGTTTATTTTGCGAAAGAACATACCACTCGACCACTACACGGTCTCGTGGTATATATTCTTGTGCGAAATAAACTCGTGCAATAAATAGGAAGCGAAAACAACGTATGTGAAGTTCTGTATATTTATTATTCAGTATACAGTAGATTAACATAGGCCTCTGCAAATTGTGAGAATGGTTGTTTCGTTTGCACGTTGGTTGTTTCGTTTGCAAGTTGCTCGTGCAAATCTAATTTTGTGTCACCTATTTTTTGTTTGCACAAAATTTTTAATCCCATTTATATGGATATAACAGGTTACGCAAAAAGGAAATGGGTTACCTGGATAAATGGATCACGCAGATTTTCAATTCTCAGAGGACTGTTAACAGGATCTACATAGGAAGAGCTCATTTAAAAAAAAAAACTTTCCATTTCCGTTATTTTGAGAAAAACATGCTTTTTCCTCAAACATAACATAGTACAGTTTTAAGATTCTGTTGAATGTGCTTAGGTTTCGTTTTGATGGAAAATCTATTGTCATATTGCTGAGTTATTCAAGCATGAGTATACCTAACTCTAAAATTTGAAAATTGTCATATAATGTGTTTTGGAAATTAACTCTTCGTATACTGTTATAAAAACAGTAACTGAATACAAAGTTGCCACACACTGTTATACTGATGTTGATGGTGATGGTTTTTGTGCTGTTATGTGTAGCTTTTAGTTATATACAACTAGGATCTTTTGTTTTAATAAGTACCATACTAAATACATGTACTATAACTCTATTCTTTACAAATAACTACTGGCAAATACTTCTTTGTGAGTGATGTTCATAATTAAAAAAAATAGGCGATTTTTATGTTTTGAGGTTTGCATACAAGTAGGTAATACCTTTTGAGTGGAAAGTAATCTCTGAGTATCTATGACAAATTTAATATTCCAAGTGTTTAGATTATGACTGAAAAGTCTAATATTCTGTTCCAAGTATTTTGGATGTAGTGTGTTGATCATTTTAAGTATATTATTTGGACCAACCGTAATTGTTTTAATAATCCTTAAGCCTCACGGTGATGTCACCTTTGCCAACCCAGAAGCTGTTTGTTTTATGATCAATTGATACAGAAATGAAAGTAATAAAAATATTCAGGGCTTCTAGATTATGGTAGCCCCACTCCTATAGCTAGTGATATTCAATGTTGGGCTAGTAAATAACTACTATTGCCATGCCCGACAGGGCTTCTAGATTATGGTAGCCCCACTCCTATAGCTAGTGATATTCAATGTTGGTCTAGTAAATAACTACTATTACCATTCCCAATGCCTTACGAAAAAAAAGAGAGTCATTTCTTTTCAACATTACCTGTCCTCAAACAAGTGCACTCCCCCCTATGGCTAGTAGTCTGGTCCCAACATCCCAAAAGCCAATGGGATGGCCTAAATTCTTCTCAACACCTCAAGTTTTCTCCAAATGTTGCAGTTAAGTCTATTTTGTAAATATGAATATCCTCACCCCACCCCACCCCAACCCCCAATGTTGGTGTTTTTAATCTCTATCTCCCTCTTTAGGTAACATATCTGATTTTAACTATTATTTAGTAAAATTATATTAACTTAATGTAATGTAGGGCTAACTAATTTTTAATGGTGGCTAGTAAATTTAAAAAATCACTGATCCCATGGCTAGTGGATTTTTTTTTTAATCCTAGAAGCCGTGATATTTCCAACTATGGCTAACAAGGATAGAAAGAAAAATATTTTCTTTTCTTTTACAGCTGAAGCAGAGAAGCAGACTCCAGAGTTTTTAAAGAATCCAATTTCAGATAGACATTCTAATCCGTTCCATAATAAATATGATACAATTCCTGGGCTAGATATCCCCAGTACAAATGACAATAAAAAAGAGAACCTAGAAAAGCATAAAGAAAGTGTCTCTAGTAACGAAAAGCATAAAGAAAGTGTATCTAATAAACAAAAACACAAAGAAAGTGCATCTCGTAAAGCTAGGACTAAGCAAGTTGGCACGGAAAGTGATAGTGGGAGTTCTAGTGTAGATTCGTCGAGTAGCACAAGTGATTCAGAAAGTAGTTCAAGTTCGAGTACTAGTAATGTGTTAGGGTCAGGTGAGTCCGATTCGGAGGGTAACAAAGATTACGGTAAAATAAGAACTTACTCCGATGACGAGGACCGTGGATCCAGGTCATACAAAAATGCTGACACTTCAGACAGACATGTTAAAAGGGAAAAAAGAGAAAAGAGAAAATCTCAGACGGGGGATGATCGGGTAGAAAGGAAAAAGGATAGGGCAGTATACACAGATGAGGTTGAGGAGTACAGTAAAACTGAAAGGGAAAATTACAGGCGGGAAAGTTATGGTAAAAATGACGGGGATGGATATGTGAAAAGAGTTGAGGGATATAGGCATGGGGTGGATAGTTATGGGGAGGAGTCAAACAATAGTGACTGGAAAGAGCCCGAGCATTACAGGGAGGAAAAAAGACGTAGAAGCAGAAGTAGGTCAAAGACTAGCAGTAGTAGCAGGAAAGGGGGTAGGAGTAAAGACGAGCATAGGGTGAGGGAGAAGTACAAACGCAGAGACTCTCGGGATAGGTATGACGACTATGACTACAAGCACAAGAAGAGAAACTCTTCGCGGGATCGGTACTCGGAGTATGACCGGGAGAAGTCGAGGCACCACCAGGTGGAGGAGGATTACAGCAGCAGCAAGTCGAAGGCTCACAAGAAGAGGAAGCGGTCGCCGTCCGCGGAGGACGAGTATGACCGGCGGGAGAGGTCGAGCAGGGATGGTGTTAGCAGCCAGCGTTACCATCGCGACGAACACAGCAGCAGAGGTGGTAAGAAGTCCAGTCGAAAACACAAGAGTAGATCACGCTCAAGGTGGGGTTTGCTTTTCTCTCATAGTTGTGTGTGTGCAAATGTTCTGAACAATTGGAAAGATTAACTTCTTTTATTTATTTATATGTCAGTGACTTTGTCAAAACTGCGCTGATGATTAATTAAATCAATGTGCTATAGTGGTGTCGTTAAACAAAACATTTTTCTTTTTCTTTTTTGTCAAAACTGCCTTTACATTCTATCTTGTGCATAGATATAATTTGAGAAGTTGGTGATTTTTGTCGTTCAAATTGGCTGTACTGATGATGGTTTGGGGCGGGACATAGCCCAGTGGTAAAGCACTGGCCTGATGTGTGGTTGGTTTGGGATCAATCTGCAATGGTCAACCCATTGTGCTATTTCTCATTTCAGCCATTGCACAACGATTGGTCTATCAAAGGCCATGGTATGTGCTATTCTGTCTGTAGGAAAAAGGAAATGTTTTATTTAACGACGCACTCAACCAGTCTGTAGGATGGTGTATATAAAAGATGAAAAAATGTAGCAGGTTTCCTTTAAATCATTATGTCAACATTATTGAATATTTTACATCCAGTAGCCCATGATTAATAAATCAGTGTGCATGAAACACACTTTACTCAAAGAGACGTTCATTTTGTCTCTCTTTGTTGTCCTAGTCATTTAGGGAGTGTCATCATTGTTCAGACGATGACCACATACATGCAGATTGTCACACTCATATGTTGGTGAGACCGTGCTGATTACTACATACATTTCTTTTGTTCCTGAATTTGCATCCAAAATCCAGAATAGACGGCATCCGGCTAAGTTTTATTCATAATAGATTAATGGTAGCTGGATGGGACTTTAAAATCCAGTTTCGACAGATGGTTTGGACCGAATCCACTATAAAGTTTTATAATGCTACTTTTTACTTTGTTTTGAAACTTAACAAAAACATTTGATTTTTATTCTCATTTGCTTTAAAATAGCATATTGTCCATTGGATTTGTTGATCTATAGATTTATTTAGGGTTGTGGATTGTTTTTGGATGTATAGCATGTGTGTGTTTTAATTCTGTAATGAGTTGAATTGTTGGAGTTGTAATGTTTTAATAGAGATATTGCTGTCATATATCTCGCATTCAGATGGTTTGCTCCAACTATGTTACATTGTCACTGATGTAACTGGATGTTAGAGGTGTAATGATATGCGTGTCACGATGCGAGGATGATGATACAATACATATGATGATACTTATAGGCACTAACACTAGTTATTAGCAAATAAAATATTCAGGGCTGTTACAGTTTTATTACTGTTAAATGACATAAAAATTCCGGCAACTGAATATGGAACATATAGTTGCATTCATCTAGCATGTTTGCATGTCCATACATTTTAATATCATCTTTTTTTCTTTTTACCAAACTGTTGTAAGACATATGTCTCGTATATTTATCACAGTACAGTTGTCCTAAATCTTGTGGATCTTGTATTACAACACTGTACTGTATCATCATATGTAAGTACAGGTCTACTAGATGTGGTGGGTTAAAGATGAAACCACTTGTATTTCAGGTCCCCAGGACGAAGGAGATGATTATCATCCAAGGTGGTGGTCCACGCAGTCTTCTAGGTGAAGTTGGTATTCTGTGATATACCACGATCTGCTTGTTTTTATCATAGTTTGTACATTACTTAACAAATTGTCATTTTGTACCTTTTTTATTTATTTATTTTTACTTTTTTCTCTTTTTTTCTTACTTTTTTTTCTTTTTGTTTTTTGCAATGAAATAATTAAAGTTTAAAGTGGGTTTTTTCTGTTCTGTTGTTGATTTTAACATATACCCTTTTTTAAAATTATTATTATACATTGTTAAATAAAAAACAGAAATGAATACAACATGAGCTGTTATTTTTTAAAATGAGAATTTTTTAGGGTGTCATCACTTACTGTTAATAAAAGAAAAACTGCTCTCTTTTTTCTTTCTTTTTTTTCTCTTTTTTTTGCTCACATACAAGGCATAATACATTTGTATTTAAAAGAAGAAAAACATTGTGATTCAGTAGTCGTGTAAAATGAACTAGAGAAAGTACTGGGAGTGTGGTGTTTAGACTAATACTCCCTAGGCACTTTGTAATACCCGGTACATGGATTGATTTTTCTTTTTGGTATCTATAACGTGAACCATTATTGGTTTTGCCTTTCAGATGCTTGTTTCACTGTCATGTTTTTCACCATTTTAGATCCTGTGGGTCTTAGGTTTCTGTATATTTATTAATATTCTCACATTTTTCCTCTTTACTTTTTGTTTTGTTCTTTTTTCTTTTTTGTATATGTTGAATCATTTTGCCAAACTCTTTACATTCATTGGGGGTGGGGGACAAGCATTAGGACCCTATGGGTTAGATATAAATTCAAACATACATATATTGTATTCCTTTACATTATAGCAGAATTTTTACAGTGCTTGTAAATAGTCGTTTTTTGTGTTAAAAAATGCCTAGAATGACAGTTTATAAATAAAACTTAAAGGAATATTGTATGCAGTTTGTTTCTTTGTTCATCATCATGTGTTTGACATGACTTTATGTGAGAGGGGTGTCATGAAGAATTACACAAGAATGGTAAGAATTGTGATTGATTTGGTCGCATACGACCATTTGTTTAATCTGGCAACTAAAACATTTCATACCATCTATATATGACAAATAGAAGTAGGTGCCATCTGGCTTCAAGATGAAAAAGTTAACATAGAGGGCTGGTAGGAGAACACAACAATTTATTATTATTCATCGGCAATTGGATATCAAACATTTGGTAATTTTTTACTTATAGTCGCAGGAAGCCTACTATATTTTTTCAGTGGTAAAGCACTTGATTGATGTGCAATAGGTATAGGATCGGTCCTGGTCGGTAGGCCCATTGGGCTATTTCTTGTTTCAGCCAGTGCACATCAGCTGGTATATCAAAGGCTGTGGTATGTGCTATCCTGTTTGGGATGGTGCATATAAAAGATCCCTTGCTACAAATGGACAAATATAGTCAGTTCCCTCAGTAAGTCTATACTTGGTATGTGAGAATTACCAAATGTTTGACATCCAATTATGAATAGCCGATTATTAATAAATCAATGTGCTCTAGTGGTGTCGTTAAACAAAACAAGCCAACTTTTAACTAGTATTGGTGGGCCAGGTAGTTATTTGGATGGTTTTCCAGAATTTTTTGCCAGACCTCAAGATGCTGAGATAAACTTTTGTATATACAGTCAAACTTCAAGAACTTCGATCTCTTGACCTGAAGCAACGGTCCCAAGCGAATTGCTATACAAACTAGTGATACTGGCCTTCGAAAACTCGACTTTTTGAACTAATTCTTTGGTTCCGCCATAAAGATTTAATATATTATGCACCTCCAAACTTGATGTGTGTGAATTGATCAAACTGCTGTTGCCGATAGTATTTTAAAGACGAATGATTTGTCAATCAGACGAAGCACGCCTGACCGGAACGCGCTGATCCTGTGTTTGGTTGTCAGTGTTCGTACATGGCATAGAGCCTAGCTACATAATTACTGACATTTTATACAGCAAACAAACAGACATATAGAATCTCGCTGGGCTGAACTCTGAATGGTCAAATGCACTGTAACGTTTGAACCAAAAATGAAGTCCCGTGTGACACTTGCACATTGTTGACCGAATGGTTAGGTTAAACTACCCAATTGGTTGAACACTTTGTCGAGCACCATAGGTGTTCGAGCCATTGATATTATGATTTCAACATTGCCAAGTTATTTATGTTGAATCGGTTAATTTGTTGTTACTTTTTAAAAATAAATGTAAACATAGCTCCATATGGAACTGCAACTTTGAGATAACACCTTTAATTGAGAAGAATGCATTTTAAAAGACCATGAATGTTTAGCAACACCCGGGCATGAAGAATATATTGGCTACTGAATGTCAAACAAAGGTGTTTTTAAGACAAACTAGCTCTACATTCAAGATAAAGGGATAGATGTACATTGGCCTAGGCAGGATTTTATTGAGGGGTTGGGGACATGCTCATTTACGAGTATTACATGTTATGGGGCAGCAGGCAAATAAACTGGGGCAGGGGTGTAGGCACTGATTGGAAATTCAGATCCGTGGTAGAGTTCATATGAGATACCATGGGTCACAGGATCAACAACCTAGGAGTTTCCCCACTCAAATCAATGCCTCGTGGTTTGTATATTAAAGGCTGTGGCATTTTACTGTGCGAGACAAACGTCCATATAAAAAGATTTCATGCTATTATATAGAGTATGGGAGCTTATATGGTGATGGCAAGTTTTATTATATACTATTGGTGCATATAGATGACGATAAATGGCTTTAGTTTACAAAGCCCGTTTCAGACTTGCACGCTTGTAGCTAGCTACATATATTTACTATGCTTAAACACCTGCATTTAAAAAACACAAGCTTCATAAATTCGGCCTGTTTTCTTTTTGAATACCGTTTTTTGTTTACACCAGTGCACCACGACTGGCATATCCTGTCTGGGATGGTGCATATAAAAGATCCCTTGCTGCTAATCAAAAAGAGTAGCCCATGAAGTGGTGACAACAGGTTTCCTCCCTCAATATCTGTGTGGTCCTTAACCATGTCTGACACCATATAACCATAAATAAAATGTCGAGTGCGTCATTAAGTAAACCATTTTTTCTTTTTTCTTTTGTTTCTCGCCTACAGCACATTGGTTATTGGATAAATCAGTGTTCAGATGAAAACCACTACATTTTTCCATTGTTGGCAAAAAAATTCATATGAATTGTGACAGACAGGGCACAACATACCACATCCTTTGATACACCAGTTATTCCTTCAAGAAATTCATGTTGATCAATGCAACAAGTGAAGATGTGGTCATATGGAAACTTTTAATCAAAGTCTGACTCACAAAGTTGAAGGACAGCCATCAATAAAATCAACAAATCATAATCAACAAAAACAATTTTTTTTTTGTGTGCATCTGAGTTTATTCCAGGTTATAAAAATCACAGATAATAATTACAATAAGGTGTCCTAGTTGGAACACAAAGCCATTAAATAAACAACTAAAATGTATGTACAATTACAAGCAAACCAAATTATTATTTACAATTTCTACTGATATACATTCAATAAATTTACGTTCTGTCCTCCAGCTTTGAGGGTTCTAAACTCGTACACGTCACATATCAGGACCCCATGTTACGAAACAATCTTTATTCTTATAATCACTTCAAGTCACCAAATTCTATCAAACATGGTGACTTATTGTGATTTCAGCACCAAGATCGCTTCATAAAATGAGGTCCAGTACTTTTAACAAGTTTATTCACAGTGAATCGGGTAATTCTTTTTAACAATTCACAAAAATCAAAATCATCAAAATCAACATTCAAGTTATCAATAGGTCTTTGGGAGAATTGAAAACCAGTGCCAGCCATTTATAAATTAAACAAAAAAATCATAAAAATAAAGACCCATGAAAAACACTGCCGATAACCATTTAATTGTACATAACCTACTATGATCATGGAAAACATGAAATCATATCCCAAATTTAATACAAGAATGAAAAACATGTATGCAAAATTTGGTATGTGAACCAAATGTTTATTTTTTTAACGTAGTTTTCAAGAGACCTTTATCAATATGCAACTTATTTTGACAGCACAGATATAAATTTAAATGTATGGGTTTAAATGTTTACCAAATTAAAGTACACCGGTTGATCAACAAAGTAAATATTGCATACAAATGCACACGTTTGTAATTTTACATATGGTAAGCATGACCTAGTTCAATACAAATATAATGGAAAAGGTTTGTAAACACTACTGTAACTTTAAAAATCATATAGCTACATTACTTATATTTTTAATAATGTATTTATAGTAACTTTAAAAAAAACAAAAAAACAAAAATAAAGAAAACGAAAATATTTTCTTACATTATGGATCTACAATTTATCCATCTTTTTAAAATAACTTCTATAGTGTCATCTTATAAAGTAGTCGTTAAAATGGGCATCATCCGACACTGCAAAATTATTGCAATTAATTCTGCTTGTTTTGTACTAAAGGGAAATGCAATGTAGTGTGAGGAATTAAAAAAATTACAGTATAAATTCAGTTACTTACCTTAAATGTGTTCTTTCCATTGTGCAATGCTGGTGCTTATATGTTGGCTTTAATGCATTGTGTGTATACTTGATACTTCACACTGCAACTTGTGCAAGAACATTTTTATTTAGGATGTCATTTACTGTGGATATGACAGATGGTTGCATTAACAAAAAAATAAAAATATAAATTTCCTCAAAGTTTTTTTGTTTTTGTTTTTGTTTAAATATCCATTCACTCATTGATTACAATCTAAATGGCAAGTTTAAATATCCATTCATTCATTCATTACAATTTAAATGGCAAGTTTAAATATCCATTCATCCATTACAATCTAAATGGTAAGTTTAAAGATCCATTCATTCATCACAATCTAAATGGCAAGTTTAAAGATCCATTCATTCATCGATTACAATCTAAATGGCCACAAAAAATCAAAACAATTCAGTCAACATTATTTGGTTTTGACAATTTAAGTTATGGTATTTCCGGGCGTCATAGAAAATGTCAACTTGAATGGTAAAGCAATTTTACATTCTAGACAGGTCAGTGCATACTAGGGTTGAAACTTAACTTTAAAATTATGGCCTGTAGAGCCAGTTAAAATTAGTTGCCACTGGCCCCACCATTAAACTTTTAACAAGCTCTTAAATCCTTGCATGTTCTTAATACATGGATATTAGAATTTTGTATTACTCTCTCTACTGTACAGTAGTTTTCTTTTCCTTTTTTTTTTGTACTTAAAATATATACATTATTTTTAATAATGTAAAAATGCAGTCACCTTTTGATAATAAGGGTTGCCTTGGTCTGTTAATTTTCAATTCTGTCATGAAAGTGCTGGTCAGTTTTAAAAGTGGGGGTTGGGAGCATCAGTCAAACATTCCATACCTTGTGTTTTTAGGTTTATTGTGTAGTCTGTATTATCGCTGTTGGGCTATTTTTTGTTCCAGTCTGTGCACTTCCGAGTGGTATACCAATGGCCTTGGTATGTGCCATCATGTCTGAGATGGTGCATTTAAATGACCCCTTGCTATTTGCAGGTTTCCTTGAATTACCAAATGTTTGACATCCAATAAATCAATGTGCTCTAGAGGTGTCGTTAAACAAAACCTTTTTTCTAAAACATCATCCCCTCTGAAACATTACAGCTTTTTCCCCCCAATGGTAGCTTAAAACAGTTTCCAAGGATCTGCATTTGTTGCCAAATTTCTTACTAGCTTTGGTGTCAAAAAATAGGCATGATGATACGCAGATGCAAGACATCTAAGTGAAAAATTGTACCCAATATGAATGACATCCATGAATAATTTTAAGATTTACGAGTTTAAAAATAATAAAATAACAAAATTGAAATTAACCATGACCTTATTCGGATGTAAAATACAGTTTAGGCTACTTTAAGACAAAAAGAAACAAATTGTATATACAGATAGGCCTACCAACATTCTGAACAAGTATGTAGCATGTAACTAGTTTTTAAAATGCCGTTAGTCGAGAGCATTTAACAATGACAGCAAACTCAGGATTGTTTCTGAAGCAATTAGAATTTTTTTTTTTTAAATTAAATTAACAGAATGTTAACAAAATTTATCTTGCCCTGGGGGCCACGAGTGGATGAGTGTACTTATCACTATTTAAATTTTAACTAAATAAATTCTGCAAAAATGAGTTTTATATGTTTTTTAAAACTTTAAAAAAAAAATAAACATTGAAATAATTGTGGTAATTTTGAAGAACCTTTCTGACGAGCACAATGGGAGGGCCTTTCCATCCAGATTGATAGTGATGTGTCAAAAAATTGCTCCATTTTATTTGTTTAGTTAACTGTTAAGATCAATTTAATTGTCCTCTGGGAAAAAATTGTCAACTATGACAGTTGGTTTTCCACTAGTTTTGTGATTGCCGTGGTGGTGAGGGAAATAACTCGGACTTTTTCATGTTTTTAGATTTTGAAGTATGAATTACAATTGAATAAAATATTGTATACAATTTAAAAAAAAAAAAAACTGAAATATGTAAATTTTGTGTATCAATTTGCCTCATCCAATAGAACTTGCATGTAAAATTCTTCTCCAAGACTAGACCAAATTAGCACTTACCATTTATGCAGTCCATATAGTTATATTTCAGATAGGCTTTAATGCAGTAAACACATTTAAAAAAATAACCCTGTTACACATTCTAATTGGTCAGGATTCCCCCACCCTATTCCAAAATGTGAAATGTAGTTGTACAAAAGTGCAAATTTTATTTTATAGTGAAGAAATAGGGCATTACAGGATGCTCTGAATTATTTTTAGCAGTTATGGAACATTTCAGTTAATCTTATTTATGTAATACAATATGGTGCGACGTATTTAGATAGCTACAGGATTATAAATTACCATAAAGGAAGTACGAGACAGGGAGGTGTGTGGGGGTGGGTGGAGCAACTGCCCTCTAGTGCTGCAGCAATACCTTAAATTCTGGCAAAAATGATATTTGGGGAAAATGTGCTAACCGGAGACCTTTTTACCATTCATTTCCATCGTTCTACTCGTAAAATTATTGTAATCCATGTAAAAATGTGTAGTGATTTGTCTGCATCCCTTTGCAACTGATAAAAATAAATGTACTGGCATTGTCTGGGGCAAAAAAACCAGCTTTGCAAAAATAGGAGCCTGTATGTATGACAATTACTTACCTGCCAAATATTAAATCCATCCATTTTTGAGACAAGTGGTTACTGCAAGGCATCCATAAATGCATGGGAAAATAAGTGTTGTTGGTTTTTTAACCAAACCACTAGAGAACATGTTAATCAATGACTGCTGGATGTCAAATATTCATGTGTGAGAGATGAAAGTGGGTTATGAAAAAGAAATCTGGAAATTTTAATATTGGTGGCACTGTTGCAGAATGGTCTCAAATGTATGCAAAGTATCAGCCGAAACCACATCTCAAGTTTTGGATGGAGAATAAAAAACACTTGGTACAAACGGCAGAAACCCTGGAAAGGTACAGACGATTTAAAAAACCAGAATGACGAATAAATCCAGAAAAATTTCATCTCCAGGTCTAAACATGCCATTTTTCCATTAGCAGCAAATGATCTTTTATATGCACTTCAATTGGGGACAAAAGATCAAAGACAATGCAAGGTCAGTGGCCATCACCAGTTAATGTTGAACTGCTGGACAGTAAAACATTGGGGGGGGGGGGGGGAGGGGAGGGAGGGAAGAGAGAGAGAGACAGTTAGAAATACCATCTTGTCACCACACGGCCATATTTTATGACAATTTCTAAATATATACCATTGTTCAATGTAAAATGTGTTTTTCTGCTTCACCGCTTGTGTTGAATCTCGTCATCTCATGACTATGTTGAAGGTATAATGTATCTGGTTCAATATCCTTAACTTGAAGGTAGAATTAGTTACCGGAGTTCATTTAGAAGGAAACAATCCTTTGTTTATATGCACAAATTGACAATGATTATAATGCACAATATTGAACATGTTTGGTCAATTTGACACGTTCAAAGGTTAGAAAAGCTCAAATAAAATCTTGTACCTGAAGCAAATATATATATAAAAAAAAAATTCTATTAGCAAAAGGGAAAAATTCAACAATTTTATTTGTGTGATAGCAATGTTATAATCTGACCATGAACAGACCTGTGTTGCATGACTAATGTTGGTGCTACACTAAAACACCTAAAGCGCATTGATGTCCATTGAATACTGTTACTTCGTTGTGTTGCTACACCAAATTCAGTTACAAAGCACTGTCACGGCTGATGTGTCAACAGCATCATGATCAACGCCCAGTTCAAAGCACATCGATGCACATTGGCAAACCATGTATGGTGTAGCACCAACAAAAGTGATAAAAAAACAACCAACCAAAGTAAACCTGAAGTTCCATAATGTACAAATGTGTAAAATATCAACAGGATTTTATTATATGCTACACAAAGGGTCTATGTCAATAAATAATCTGTAAAAAGTTTGATTATAACCAATGTGAGCATCTTAAAATATTTACCTGTACTTTCCAACACATTGTACAAACCAAGTCAGAGAGTAAAACGTTCTTTTACAGCTAATTGTTGTCACAGGATTTCAAAGTCTACTTTTATTTACCAAGTCTTAGAGAACCTAGTTAGCCAAGATTTAAAGCAGAATACTAAATTTCTTATTAATCAAGACCATTACAATTCAGTAAATTGTACAGTTTTCCTCTTGATTGTATTATTTGTATGTTTTTTTTGTTTTGTTTACCTACATCAAAGGTAAATGAATAGCCATCAGCACCTTAAGTTGAATTGATAAACTTTCAAAAACTCAATTTGCAAACACCTGTAGCTGAAGGAATACAGTGTTAACTAGTGATGTTCTGGATCAATAAAGTTCGATGATCACTGCTCGTTTGAACCATTCGACCATTTTAGAGTACAGGTTTCATAACCAACAAAATGAATACAATACATACTTCTCTTCAAATTGAGTGGTTCTTGGTGCACCAAAGAATAAACTTACTGTTATGTTCAATTTGTTTACTCTCTATTCAAAGACTAGCAACCATATGTACTTGTCCAAACAAATATGGTATCAGTCAAAAATGTTGTTGTATAAATATTTAAATGTTACTAGACCATACATTTGGTATCTAATTTTTGTCACTTCTGAACGACAAATAACAGCAATCATTTAAAAACTTTTTAAAAAAAATAATAAAAAATTTAATGATAATTTCATTCAACATATTAGCCATTCAACTTAGGAAACCATTCAACTTAGGAAAACACTCTTTATGGGTGATAAATATTCTACTTAAAACATGTGTTTTACAAAAAATGTACTAGGTAATCTCTGATTAAAAGAAATGAAATTAGCTAGAAGTTCCCTTGATTAACAGCTAACAAATTACATATTTGTTTTGTTTTTATACACATGCTGCTCTAATCAATCACAAAAAGTCTTAAATCGAGGAAAGCACTGTATGAAGTTCACTTCAACCACATACGTTCTTCACAAGTCTCCAGATTTATTTAACTTACAATATTGTCTTTGTTTTTAAAAAGTTTTGGGTTTCTTACGAGACAGATCACATTTGAATTACGCCACTTTTCACACACAAAGACACATTTATACACCAGACACAGATTAAAGATGTCCAGATATTAACTTTGCACTGCAGATTCAGATTCGGCTGCACACTGTTCTGATGGATTTTCCTTGCCCGATGGTAACGCCGCACTGTCCGAACCACTACCACTGTTCTTGTCCACCACTTGAGGCCCATTCGTTTCTGGTGGTGCACTGTGGGCCAAAGGATTATCAACATTCTCCAACAAAGGCTTCACACCAACTGATCCAACATATTCAGCGACAGATTTGACATTTTCACTGCTTGCCACGTCAGTTACTGGTAAAATACTTTTACTGTCGCCAACATGCCGACTGTCAGTACTGTTATTAGCAACATTATTGCCATTTGGATGAACATTAGCTTCGCTAGCAGTACTAGCATCATTAACAGGTAAAGACTTATTTTCTTTTGATGTATCACCTTCAGTACTAGATATATTATTATTATTAGAATTGTCATTTACTACAGGTCTTTCGAAGCTTGGCTGAATATTCAAGTTGTCATTCAGTGCTGGAGGTTTGTTTTCAGTTAATACCGGTTTGGCTACAGACACAGAAACATCAGGTACAGTTTTTTGCTCTTTGTTGGCATCCCCAGCTTGTTGAGAATCAACATTTGGCTTTTCCACTGAATCCACGGTTGTCTTTTCCACAGAATCTACCATGGTATTTTCCATAGAATCCAAGGTCGTCTTTTTCATAGAATCTACGGTCGACTTTTCTGTGGAATCTACAACCGTCTTTTCCACAGAATCGGACTCTGTGACAGCTGGCCCATCACTCCACCTGCTCTGTCGACCAGATCTATCACGAGTTTTCACCTTGGGTTCTGGAACAGCGTCAGATTCCTTTGGTTTATCTTTTTCCCGGTCGCGATCTCTGTTACCATCATGTCGAGATCGCCTGTCCCTATCTCGGTCTCGATCCCTGTCTCGATCTCTATCTCGGTCCCGGTCTCTTTCAAAGCTGCGATCACTTCTCGGACTGCGGTCGTATCGGCCTCCATCTCGGAAACCTGCTTCCCTTCCAAATCCTCCTCTGTCTCTGTCCTTGTCTCCCCGTTCACCATCCCTGTCCCTGTCTCTGCGGAAATCTCGCTCCCTGTCCCTGTCCCGGCCAAAGTCTCTGGACCTTCCACGTGCAGACCCAAATCTATATGGAGGATTGCCCATCCCGTCAAAGTCGTCGTCCATCCTATCAAAGTCTCTTCTCCCAAAGTTATTCAGAGGGGGAGGATTATCTTGGTCATTTGGATTCCAAGGTTCTGTTTCGATATCCATCAGTGGGCGGGGACCATTGAAACACTCACGGTCATCAATGTCAATGTCAATGTCACCGCGGCCAAAATTGGGTCCAGTTGATTCGTCCATGAAATGGGTTTTCAATGGGTGGGCCGTTTGGCCTGAACGGAGGACGAGGACCTCTGAAGTTTTGTGGTGCACCTGGGTGTCCCTGTGGCGGTCCAAAACGCTGAAATCCGGGTCTCAGTCCCAGCAGGCCAGGTCGATTAATACCAGGTGCCCCCCTCGGACTTGCCATGAAAGGCCTCATCCCGTCTGAAACTCCCGGAGCGGTGTGCATTAATGAGGTAGGTCCTGGTTGCCTAGGAGCGCCCAGTGCCGCCCCAATCACAGCCTGTGGTCCCGACGGTCTGAAATCGCCGGCTATCATCATCCTTGGCCGTTCACCCATGTTCATCTGCAACATTGGCCGCATCTGTATTCCAATTCCATGCTGCTGGCCCATCAGCATTGGACGTGCCATCTGACCACGAAGCATGGGTCCACAGTGCATTGGACCAACCGGTCTGGACACTGCAAAGCCGGGAACCCCTCCAGGCTGAACTGCTGTTGGCTGAACTTCAGGATTTGACAACGATCGTTCATCTGTGTCCTGTATATCCATATTTTCATCATCGTTATCCAGATCGGATTCTGAAGCCGGCACAGCAGCAGCACGAGGTGCGGGTGAAGCAGCGCTGCTGGTGGGAATGAACTGTGGTCTTAGTCCTGCAGGCATCATTCCTGGACCAACCATTGGCAAGCGGATGTTTGGTGGGGGCGGCATGTTGGGGTTGAAGCCAGGATTGAATCCCTGAAAACGTGCCTGTGGCGGAATGGCGGGCTGAGCGACAATGGTCGCGGCTGCGGCGGTAGGAGGCTGCGGTTGCTGACCAGAGGGTAATGAAGTTGACAAGATACTCTGGATGGCTTGACTAAGTTGAGCACTGGCTGCAGACATCGTCAGTGGAGCTGATGATATGGCCGACGACACACCCAGAACCGACGACAGTTGAACGGGCTGCAAAATAAGGGGGGGGGAATTTGATGTAAACATTTCTGAGAAATATACTCAAAGAATTGAGTTCATTTGTTTAATTAATTACGAGAACAGGCTAGTTTTCTATACTTCCACTTTATGAAGCCTGCCCCTTAAATGAATATATGTTGTATACCCTAATCCAACTTGTTTTCCATTAATGTTAAGTCTAGCATTTCTTATTCATCTTTCTTTACTTTTGATTTTGACAAATTGGTGTGATAGTTATCCCCATCTCCAAACTAACTAAAATCTTTATCTATTTTTTTGCTTCTTTTTTTTTTATATTAAAGTAACTCCTTCAAAAAAGAATTACTTTACATTCGTTTTTCTCTAATTTTAATTTAAATTGAAGTTTTAAAGTCTCAACAAGTACGAAGACGAAATAATATGAATACAAACCTGTGAGGAAGGAGGTGCTCCACCGATTCCAGGCATTCCAGCCATCTGAGGTGGCATGCCAGGAGGGGGACCCGGTGGCATACGAATGTGCTGAGGTGGCATTCCAGGGGGCATCGGACCTGGCATCTGACCTGGCATTGGCATCATCATTGGTGGCATTACTCCCAACTGTGGTGGAATAACTGGCACAACACCTGCAAGAAAGTAAAATATTAAACAGAGTACCAGTGATGTACATGATACGCCTGTCAAAAGTAGGTCAAAGTGACCTAGTTACGGTATGCAATACACCGCCATCCCAAGCTGTACTTGCATGGAAGATTTGATGATCCTATATGAATTAATATGGAAGATACTGCCCTGACAAAGATTTCCTTTAATGTGCATTGATGCGTGAAAAGTCGGTCGCAGGGACCTAGTTATGGAATGTAACACAACACCATCCCAAGTTATACATCCATGCATGATACGGACAGACACAAAATCCTATACCATAATACAACCCTTCAAAAATTGGTGTACAAAATTTGTTAATACTTGAAACATAAAATGTATTCTTGTCAAGATAGTATAAAACTGCAGACTAATTGCTTTAATGCAAACAAAATGTACATCTTTGTATCCTTTTTAGTGGAGCAAAGCTTTTAAATGTATTAAAAGAAAGAAAGAAAGAAATGTTTTATTTAACGACGCACTCAACACATTTTATTTTACGGTTATATAGCGTTAGACATATGGTTAAGGCTAAATGTATTAAGACATTAAATTACTTGTACAATATAGACTATAAGAATTCATCATATGTGACCTTGTTGGATAGAAAAATATACACCCAATGTGGTCAAAATTTCCACTATCAAGGGAGTACTCTTTCTATCCCACATGACTGCATGTGATCAATTCTTTTTCCCTCATCCAGTCAGTAAATATACTATTATTTTACATATGCAAAGATGGCTTAAAAGAAAGCCCTTTCAATTGAAAAATTTTCCAAATAAAATACACCATCATGTTTGTTAGCTTGTTAAGCATAATCACGAAAAATAGAAATATGTTCGATCTTTCATGGAATAGTTCCGTCCTATATATTCATGGAAGAGAGAAAGTCTTGCAATATTATTTATTAACTCATCCGCATGTGTGAAATAACTGGTTAATAATAATACAGAATTTAAAGATTCTGACTAAATTTTCAATCATCTTTTTTCCCCCCAAGTGTCATTTGTTTGAAAAGAAATACACATTTATTTTAACTTAATTTTATATATTTAAAGTTGCACACCCTAGTTTCAGCCCACAAAAATTAATTATAATTTTGGTTAATTTACAAAACTGAACATACTTAGATCACATTTTTATAAAATAGAGTGAAAAAGCAGGTTTTATATCGATAAATACCATGGGAATCACCATGACCCAATTACTTGAAATAATTTTGAAAGTTAGTATTCTGATGTCACCGGTAGATGTCGCTCGAAGCACAGAAATGCCTATGTCATGACAAATTTCCCAGAGTGCACACAGACTCCTGGACAGTGAAAGGAATGAGTTTGGGTGCTTCTGTTGAGAAAGTGGCTGCTGCATCAATCATGATACTTGAATCGGAATAAGACAACAATGATAGACCGTCACTGACCATGTTGACTACACTAGTGTGTTTGAAATAATACATTTTATATATAAACCGCAATTAGCCTACATTTGCTATTCGGCACCGGGTACTATTGGTTTTAAAGGTTTGTAATGTTTTGTATTGAGATATTTACTTGTCTGAACTTTATTGTTAATGAAAATTTTCACGAACAGTGAAGAAAAACCTCACAAATGAACGACAAGTAAACGACAACAAATCGGATGTTGATTGCGCGAACCGTGCACGAGAAAACAAATCGAACCAAAATGGTAACGGTCACGTGGTATACCAACGTCTGTGCCGTTGAAACGGGAAGATCCCCTCTAAAAATAGATCAGACTTTGTGTGCTCAACGTTTTTTCTCTCAAACACACGTGCATTTTTAAGAAATACGAAAAATGCATTTTGTGGTATTACAAACACCAGGATTACCAAAAAACACTTCAGGTGAATGGAAATGTATATTCTAAATAATAAAATGAAGTAAAGTGCAAATTTATTTGTGAGAAAATGGGTTTAATAGCAAAAAACAACGATGTAATGGTTAACAACTAGGGCATGTCACTTTAATTTTAAATATATATTATGTTTATGCTTGTCACTTTGTAAAAAGAAAAGCACAGTTCGAAAACAGTTCCAAGAATTGAAACCGCAATAACATACATATTTTGTATTCAGTTAGAAATAGGCAAGTGGAGTATGTAATTTTAAGAAAGGAAATTAACAAGTAAACATTTGTCATGAAGACAAACATACCTGGTACTGGTCCAGCATACTGTGGCTGGCCGCCCATTGGTAGAGGAATATTAGTCTGCTCAGCTTGTGGAGGTGCATCACGACTTTCCTCTTCTGACGTACCAAACTTCATTCCTATAGTAAATAGTATAATCTGCGGTCTCTTCTCACAATACAAGGTACACGTTAACAGTTACATACATAATAAGAGTTCTCAATTCACTATTTATGGCTCTTTTTTCTTTTTCTTTTTTTGTGGTGTTGTTTTGTGTGTGCGTGTGCATTCATGTGTGCGTGTGAGAGAATGTGTGCATGCCTGCGTGTATTTTTAAATAGATCAAGATTACGTAAAACAGTGTTTGGGGTAGGGGAAGGGGTAGGTATGTAGTAGCTGTTTCAACTGCTTTTCAAAATGCCCATCTTTTCTTCATTATCAACTTAACAGGAGCACTCAAGCTCTTCGGATACTTCTGACCATATTGTAATCAACACTAGTATTCTGACTAAAAATGCAACATGAATTTTACACTTCTCGGCCAATTCAACTAATTTCAATCTAGAGAAACGACAATTGTCAGGGGTTTCCAAACGAAATCAGTCAAGATATTTCTAAATAATTTGGGATGTGCTTCTCTGTTGGTGAAGGAACAATCCACATGTGTTTACCAGAAAATGTGTCATGAATTATCAATTTTAAATTTCTTTTTACATTATATATTTTCGGATATATCGAGTACCCTTCAAACGTTTATTTTTGTAAAATGAATAACATGCTTACGTAGCAAAACTGATTTCATTGTTTGGCCTTACTGTCCAAGACATCACTAAGCACACACACACACCTCTCCATGACAAGCAGGCAGTGGCTTGGTATCACCTCATACTTGCACAGATATGCAAAGTGGTGGGTATACTCGCCTTCTCTCATTGTACTTTAATATTTGTTATGATGCTTATTTTTCATGCGTGAAACTGTTCTTATTTGAATTTCTCATCTAAAATTATTATCAAGAAAAAGATAAAAATGGGGAGACTCGTCTCACTTTAAATAACAAGATAATTGTCATTAGAACAGAACATTTCACTGAAGTCCACCAATGATAGCATCAGAGGATTGTATACATATAACTAATAAATGTGTGTATATGTGTGTATGTGTGTGTGTGTGTATGTATGTGGATGTGTATGTGGATGTGTATATATATATATATATATATATATATATATATATATATATATATATATATATATACTGAACAAAATAAGAAACTTCCGCTAACTTTGCTTGAACATAACTTGATGAAAACAAACCAGGGGAATAATTGTTATATATGTGTTTAAAGAGTGTTCCATGATGCATCGTTTGGTGCAAAAATCATGGCCATAGGTTAACAGAAACTTTGAGAAATTTTTACCAAGTGTGGTAGGGGTTAAAAACAACAACACCCACTTAATAACGGGAATGACCACCTCTTGAATTGACCACTGCAGTGCATCGCAGGTGCATAGAATTGACTAAAGTGTTGATTTGTGCCTGTGGAATATTGTTCCATTCCTGAATGAGCGCATGACGAAGTTCGTTGACGTTAGCGGGTGGGTTGGGACGACGCCTCAATCGTCTGTCCAGACTATCCCAGACATGCTCGATGGGGTTGAGATCAGGACTTTTAGCGGGCCAGTCATCAATGAGATCAATGTTATTTGTCCTAAGAAAATTTACAGTGTCTCTAGCTGTATGAGAGGTGGCATTATCATGCTGAAAATTTGAGATGTTGGCGTCGTTATGGAACAGAGGAATAACGTGATGAGCGAGAATGTCATCGCGGTAACGTTGAGCATTTAAATTGCCATCAATGACGACTAGTGGTGAACGATAACCATGGGCAATGGCTGCCCAGACCATGACAGAACCCCCACCCCCGAAACGATCTCGTTCAAGAACACAACAGTCAGCACAGCGTTCATTTCTCCTATGGTAGACGCGCACCCTGCCATCACCACGTTGTAAAGAAAATCTGGATTCATCCGAAAAAAGAACGGTATTCCAGCGTCGCCGTATCCAACGAGTGTGTACACGTGCCCAATTAAGACTATTTAGATGATGACATTGCGTTAAAACGCATCCAACGTAAGGACGTCGTGCATGTAAACCATTCTCCCGCAGACGATTACGAACAGTTTGCCCACTGATTTGGTTATTATGAAGCCCAGGTGTGTTAGCAGCAGTAGCAGTGGCAGTTTGGAATCGATTGCGGAAATGTGTGTTCATGATATAGCGGTCTTGACCACGCGTTGTAACACGCGGACGTCCACAACGTGGCAAGTCGTTGGTGCTTCCTGTCGTTCGAAATCCTACGCGAAGATTTCGTATCGCTCGACTAGAACGCCCAACATGCCTTGCAACATCTTCTGTCGACATGCCAGTATCAAGCATGCCAATCGCCCGTTCGCATAAATTATTGGGTATTCTTGGCATACTAAAAATGCTACAATGTAAAAAACTTTAATTTTTTTTTACAAATTTTGAAGCGTTTTCATTCACTTGACAACAATGTCAGTAACACAAGTAAAACAAATTGACCGAATACTACACGGGACATGTTGAACCATGCATGCACGTGCAAATTGAATTTCACATTGTCGACGGAGTAACAGTGCAAAAATAATCGATAAAATTCATGAATCCTGATAATACAGCTCAAGGCTAATACTACCTATATAATTTCATTACACAATGAATTCTTTAACACAACAAATACTATATGTACAAATCGGAAGTTTCTTTTTTGTTCAGTATATATATATATATATATATATATATATATATATATATATATACACACACACACACACACACATACACTAAGCACAATTAGCTAACTAATTTTTTAGAGCTTTTGAGAAAAATGGAAAACTGATTTTTATACAAACAGAAATGAATTCTCAAGGTTAATACTACCTATATAATTTCATTACACAATGAATTCTTTAACACAACAAATACTATATGTACAAATCGGATTTTTTTTTTTTTTTTTCAGTATATATATATATATACACACATACACTAAGCAAAATTAGCTAACTAATTTTTTGGCTTTTGAGAAAAATGGAAAACTGATTTTTATACAAACAGAAATGAATTCTTTAAAATTATTTGATAAGAACAAATTTGTTTTTTGTTCAAATAGTCTTTAAATAATTAATTTGTGTTTTTAAAAAATTCTAAAATTTGTAAAATTGATTCAGGCAATTATGCTTAGAGGCTATTATAATGTTTAATATCAAGTAAAATTGTAGTGGAATTCTTACGGCATG
The DNA here is from genome assembly GCF_016097555.1 of Gigantopelta aegis. Taxonomy (NCBI): domain Eukaryota; kingdom Metazoa; phylum Mollusca; class Gastropoda; order Neomphalida; family Peltospiridae; genus Gigantopelta; species Gigantopelta aegis. The sequence continues at coordinate 31,646,685 of NC_054702.1, forward strand.
ATGTTTAGGTAACCTTGAGTGAGAAAGCAAAGACAAATTTGTTTTTTGTTCAAATAGTCTTTAAACAATTAATTTGTGTTTTTAAAAAAATTTAAAATTTGTAAAATTGATTCAGGCTATTATGCTTAGAGGCTATTATAATGTTTAATATCAAGTAAAATTGTAGTGGAATTCTTACGGCATGATGTTTAGGTAACCTTGAGTGAGAAAGCAAAGACAAATTTGTTTTTTGTTCAAATAGTCTTTAAACAATTAATTTGTGTTTTTAAAAAAATTTAAAATTTGTAAAATTGATTCAGGCTATTATGCTTAGAGGCTATTATAATGTTTAATATCAAGTAAAATTGTAGTGGAATTCTTACGGCATGATGTTTAGGTAACCTTGAGTGAGAAAGCAAAGACATACCTTTCAGATGATCTGGCAAAGTGTCCTCGTCAATCATGCCACCTCCACAAAGCTGATTCAGATCTGAAGGAAGCTTACTCCAAGGAATGTAGGTGACACCATGGTCTACATTCCATATGTCTTTATACTCGGGATTTTTCACACCAATACCCTGTGCCCAAGACACCTAAAACACAACCGTATCATTTTAAATATTTCATATCAAACACCACATATTACCATTTGACAATTTCAAAAATTACATGAAAACAATAAACTAATGTAATAATGCATGAGTGGCCATTAGATACTATTTATCTCACAACGAGTTGTGTTAAAATTGTATCTAACGAGTGAAAGCAAGTTTGATACGTTTTTAAACAACAAGTTGTGAGATAAATGGTATCAAACAAACACGAATGTATTATTCTATTTCTTATAATTCCTCAAAAACCAGGTTTTAAGCCGTTATTTACACTTGTAGCTCACTTATGCGTCACAGACACATCATTGTCAGGTTATCTATATGTCACAGTGTAATATATTTCCACCGTGTTGTTTTTCATTGGCTGCATGGCAATGGTGACCTGGTCATCACCTAGGAGCAACCAGTCCTGTGTCTTGAAATTATTAACTCATGTGTTATCAAAAATAATGCATGGTGTTCTCAACAACAGGTATGTAAGAAATAGTATAATTCTTTTACATCCATACAGTATTGTAATATGTATTTTACAGACATTTGATAATGCATAGTACAAATTAGTGATCGGTATACAAGTCGTCCAGGATATATACAAACCTTCAAGACATTTCCATTAATCCTAATACCCCGGTCTAGCTTATCTCTTGCTTTATAAGCATCCTTTCTTCTTGCATAGTCAACATATGCACAACCTCGGGGTGGAATTAGCTGCAAAAAAGAAGTTGTTTACAACATTAATTTTGTACACTTAAGTTTGTTAACACCTGTTGTCTATTTCTGTGCTCTGCTCAATTTGTTTCGTCCCTGCAGAATATGCTTTAAAGATCAACATTAAAATTTCTTTCCGCTGTTAACTGGAAATTAATTTTTAACAAAAACCACGTTGAGTGGGTACAAGTTTATAATTTTTACTCACATATATTCACTTAAATGTTTCATAAATACATGAAATAAAGTTCATATATGAATCAGTAAGTATTATTTTCGTGTCTTTTTTTTTAATTTTTATTATTTTAGCTCGGCTAATGGTGATTAAAATTAGGCAAAAAATCGAAAAAGTTGCGTTTACTTACGGGCATTTGTGGCCAGCTGTCCAGTATTTATGGCCATTATTCCCGACAACAGTGGTTTTCTGACCAGAATTTTTTTTTAAACCCGAACTACGATTCATATTGCAATATTTGGTAATTTTCGTTGTTGGTAAAACGATCAAATGTATTATCAAATTAGCTGTTACAATCAGCTATCGATCCCTGAAAATTACCGCGACGTGGCGCCATTGTTGTCAAGCGAAAATACTTGCCGAAAACCACTTTTTGAACTCAAAATTTCAAGGTATTTTCAATTGAAAAAATCAAAACAAAAACCACCATTTTGAAAAAAAATCTTTTTACTTTAATTATATTTCCGTTTCCGGCGAGTGTCGTGTGCAAAACGGCGGGAAATATGAATTGGGGAATGCACTGTATACAGTGTACAGTATATCGACTGACGTGACGTCGGGCGAGATATTTCGCCTGCAGTAGTCAGAAGGTTAAGTTCCAATAGATTTGTAAAACAGCTTAATATGTATGCAGGGTTGAGAATGAGAGGTGGAAAAAAAAGCTCATCATTTACCACAGTGATCTGTATAAACATTTGGTCATTTTAAAAATAAAACGTCAAATTAAAGGTAACAAATGTGAGAAAAAAATTATCAACAGTTATGCATTCACATTAAAAGTATTCATTAAAACAACTTACATTCACTGAATTAACCGTGCCATATTTTTCTATTTCAGATCGGATGTCTTCTTCTGTTGTATGCTTTGTCAAATGGCCCAACCACAGAGTCGTAGTACAAACTGCATGAACAAAAACATAGTTCTTTTACCAAATCTTCTTCAAACACTCCGCCAAACATATATGAAACTTGTTATCATATATTTTGTAAACAGAAAACACTTGCAACATCGCTAATACTTAGTTCTTGGAGGTAAATCTTATCTCGATACTAACAAATGAATAATCATAACATGAACTGTGAAGATTAAAAAGTCATGAACTGATAGTTACCACTTAGTTGCTTTTCTCGTACTGGTGGCAAGCCTTTCTTCCTCCTATCCCTTTCCTTTTCTTTAGTTTTTTCTCGGTCTCGATCACGAGATCTGAAAAAGCATGCACCATCAAACTTCAGTACTGTCTCAGACATTTCATGGTGTATCTAATAAAATTTTAACTTGTTAATGAACTGAATAAAAACTGATACAAGAAAATAAATATTAATATTAAATGAAAGGATTGTTTGTTTAATGACACCCGAACACATCTAAATGACAGATATTTGGTGTTTAACACATCTGATCAAGAAAGAAAGATGAAATACACTGCTACCAGAATGGCTACTCCTACGCGTACGTTCACAGGAAGAGAGTAAGCAGTTAAAAAGCAAATAAATCTACTTTCAAATAGAAAGGATTATTTAACAACAGCTCAGCTTATTGTATAATCTGTTGGTGGTGATATACAATAGAACAAGTATTTTGAGAGTACTGCTAAAACAATACCGGGCCCAACAATTTTTCTTATCTCCCAAGTTCAAAGGCCATAACTTTGTGAACAATGGGTAAATTGCCATAAAAGTCAAACTTGATCTGTAACATAACATGATAAAAGCTATACACAAAATTTCAGCTTAATAACTTGTCCAAAAGTCAAAAACAGTTAATTTCATATTCAAGGCATTGTGAAAAAACCATCAGGAAAACCACGTGGGATGGACAAAACGACAGACAGACAGAGATGACACCTACAGTCCCCTCCAGTTGTACTGGTAGGGGAATAATAACACCAACATAGAGCACAAAAAAATATTTTTATTTAACAATGACCAACGCATTATTTACGTTTTGCTTCTTAAATTTTATCTTGAAGCTAAAGCCAGAAATTGAAAAGCAGTTGTAGAACATAGTGATCAATATAAATTCTAGTTGTATAATACTTAAAGATGGAAAGTAAAAGCTGCTCTTGAACACAATTATCAGAAAGCATACTGTGTATTTTGTGTGGCAAATGCCTCACTTTCAAGCTTCAATATCAGCATACATATGCTTAAGGAGAATACAGATGAGAGGAAACCCACAGCCTGCACTCCAAGGGCTTTTTGATTGGCAGCAAGAGATCTTTTATATGCACCACCCTCAGACAGGACAGTACATACCACAGACATTGTTATACCAACTGTGGAGCACTGGCTGGAACAAACACCAACATAAGGATCGGCAGACAATGTCATCTAAATACACCACAACATAAGGGTCGGCAGACAATGTCATCAAAATAAATATTACAATGTTAGAAACTGTCATAAACTGTCTGTGCTGTTTATACAACAGACAAGAAGTGTCTGGGAACAATATACAATGTGATGCAATACCTGGATCGTCTGTGTCTATCTCTAGAGCGTGATCTGCGTCTATGATCTCTTGACCTCGAACGAGATCGTCTTCGTTTCCTAGGAGACCTAGAACAAAATTATTTACTCAGTGCAAAAAAAATGACATGCATATGCAGAATAATACATTGACAAATTTTAAAAAATCTTTACCACTAAACCAACTCTCAACAAAAACATGTACATATATATGCAATTGTCTTTTTAAACAATGTTTTAAGTTTAAAAAAAAAAATACCTTCATTGTACAGTGAAATCTCTCAAAACTGTAAACCAGAATTCACACAAAACCTGACATTTGTCATGGTCCCTTTTTAAATATTTGTACAGAAAAGAACCTCTCTAAACCAGATGACTTTTAAAACCAGACTTTTTACCTGGTACCAAAGGTGTTCGGTTTAGAGGAGTTTCACTGTATATACTACTGGTTCATATCAACTATATCAAGCAAATAATTAATGTGTTAATCTCCATTTCCCACCAATTTTAAACTAATGAGTTTATAAAAAGTTTTCAATTCCTTCATTTTCAACCTGAAAAACCCTGACATAATTCAATAATTATTTAATATTAATGAATCTTTATGTTGTCGAACATAAGATTTACTACACAACCCAAATACCTTGAGCGAGAGCGATCTCTGTGAGAGCGATGTCTGTCTTCTTTGTCATCATCGCGGTCGTCAATCACCTCAACATCAACCGAGCTGTCGGGTGCAGGCTGGGGATGATCATAGTTGTGATACTGGGGCGGCATTTGCTGCTGTTGTTGCACGGCATCAAGACGCTGCATTCCAATAGGTATAAAGCCAGGTGGTGGACCCTGCATATGAACATTACAGTGAAAATGATTTTTCCTTTTCGTAACAAATTAAACTGTTATAAAATTAGTTTTATTAATGTCTTACTGAAATGAAGAAAGAAAAGGAACATTTATTTAACAATGCCACGATATATTTCAAACTGTGGCTAATTTGGTGTCTAACAAATGCCTATCACAATCATTGCTCAATACAAAGATGGAATTCTTTTATAAGAACAGATATGACAGTAAATATGTTGGCCTTTGATACACCACTCATGGGGACTGGTTGGGATGGGGGAAAACCCAGACCCTCGAGAACGATCAATCCGATGACTCATCATAAATGAGGCGAGCACCACACAACTGATACATACCAACATGAGGTGACTCCTTGGAAAAAAATAAACTACTCAACAAAAGTTTGACAAGAGGCCATTTCCCACTTTAATTTTTGTTCTAACTATTAACATTGGCAGCTTCGGTTACTGCCTTAAATATTTTATGTATGTATCTACAATTATATTCTTATACAAGGCATTTAGTGCACTAATAGAAATAAACCTATCTATGAATTTAGCTTGCAAGAGATTTCAAAAACTGTAAACATTATACCGTTTATTTTAATTAAATTCTAGTTAGGACTATTTTTTTTTACATTGTGTATTTCATGCAAGATTTACACCACATCAGACCTCAATGTGAAAAAATTTCAGTAGTGTAATTAATTACTCCCCTAACTTAAATTATGGGAATCTATATAAGATATTACCATATACTGATGCTAAATAAATTTCATGTACCGAGAGCTAAAAATTACTCTCCTTGAACCAGTCTCAAGAGTGTGATGGGCAGTGTGAGTGATAATTCCTCTTAAATGGCGAGGTCAGATTACATTATTAAGCTAGCTCTGCCACTCGCCAATTCGACAATTGTGAATTTTAAGACAAGTTGGCAAATTTTATTTTAATCTGGCAAAAAAAATTGTGTGATAATTGATTTTTTGTTGGAAATTGGCTATAGGTTTTACAATTTTGAAATAATTTGGCGAGATTTTCTGATCTCCCAGAGCAAGCTCTTAATTTAAGTTCACGTAAAATTGATTTTCTCTGAGAATACTAACCTGCTTTATTTCCTTATCAAATTCCTCCTGCTGTTGCTGCAGTACTTGCTGACGAATTTGCTCCTGAACTGTGATCTCATTCTTCTGCATCGTTTGAGACATCTGGTGTATGTGATGCATTAAATTGGGATCATTCAAAATATTCTGCACATTGCTCATAGGAAATCTGAAAAATAATACAATTTTTAGTTTACTTTTTCATGCTGTGTTTTGGCTTTTTAATGTGTATTAAAATACATCAATGAATGAAAGAATGAATGATTGTTTAACAACACTCCAGCACAAAAATACATCAGTTATTGCGTGTCAAACTAAGATAAGTATACTATGATTATTTAGACTAAAATAAAAAAGCTATAATTATGGAGGAGAAAAATTGCAAGTTCAAAGCATCTTACAATCCCATTTTTTGGACATTTACATTCTGAGGAGATCAAAACAATCACAGTTGAAGGTTATGAGCAACTGACATGGTCAAAGAAAAATCAACCAATTGTATTTTATGTTTAATACTCGGAAGTGGTTGAGATTATACTTTTTACAATCACATGACGAGACAGAATATAAAATCTTACTGACAAACGTATGAAAAGTAGTATTTACTATATTATACATGATGACAAATACTAAAGTTGGGGAAAATTTAGAATTTTCCAACAGAGTGCAAGAGAGAAAAAGATTTCTGGAGTTCTGTGAAGGAGGTACAGTTTGGACAAAAGTACACAGAGATTAACACTTACCCTTGCATTCCTTGAGATCCCTCTTTTTTATCCTCTTCATCATCGCTCTCTCCATAATCAAAATCCAACAATTTCTAAAAAGTAAAAAATATAAATTATAAAACTTGCACTGAATGTCAATAGTAAATTGAGTGAGCCGATATTTAGGATTCATGTTTTTAGCTACAGTTCTCCGATTAAACTGTAGAATTTTATGATGGCTGTCATTCTCACTACCCTAAGTTCAAGATTATTACTTTTTAGCTCCACTTAGGGCAACAAACTGCCATACATGTCGTTACTTGCTGTAGCAGCTAAATATAGTTCCTCATAAATCAAATACTACAAAATTTTGTTACACCTTTTAAAATCTTTCTTTGATGATTACAAGTAGGTTGACCTCTGTAGTATTTAAATGACCCATTGGTTTGAAGTTACTGGTTATGATGTAGTACTATCTGATAACAACTGAGCAAGTGGTATGGTGCCACTTGTATTAACAGCAACACAGGGCATAAGGGTCGCTGACTGAAACATTTGTGGTCAACCTATGTTGACTTTTTTACACAGTACTAGTCAGTTTAGAGCACTCCCTGAAATTAGTAGTCACATGACCCTCTCGATAGTATTGTATTTTTCACAGAATCTATTCTCACAAACAAATTAATGGTGGTGTGGAACCTTAGCATGTGATTTATATTATATCAATATTGTAATATCTTAAATGGCTCTCCCTAATCCAAGTTAGGGAAGCAATTTATAACTGGTTTGTACCAACTTATGAACTTTATAAATGGAAGTAAGTATCTGAATTAGACATCCCAATTTCTCATTCACATGGAGAGATCTTATAAAGTTTGCTAATTTTACTGTTGATACCAATTTGAACATTATTGATTTTCTTTTCTTTCTTACAACATGAAATTTAAAAAAAGCTCTCAAATTTTTATTTGGGAAAAAAGGAAGAAAGAAAAACAACTACCCTCAATAAACATCCACCCACCCCCATATTTCTGTATGTTTGTTAATTTAATGTCATAGGCTTTAGAAGTGGGGGTGGGTGTATGGGGTACTGGCTTCAAACTCTGAAGATAATGCATAACCCCATCCCCACCGCACCCCACTCCCGCTGAAAAATCGAAGTAATATATTAACTGCCCCTACCCCCATTGAGGTTTTGTTATTCCTATTTATTCTAGTTTGTACACAATTAGCTGAAAAAAGATACATTTTTATATTCATATATAAATACTCTATACAGTACTGCGTAAAACAAATTTGGCTAAAGCATTTTCAATATGGCTAATAAAAATTCCATTTGGCTAATATTTTGGCTACAGGTATTTTTGATCCAGGGTGAGCCCTGGGGAGCAATTTAATAATTGTTTAACTCATTTGGGCGTGAAGGCACATGGTCTCTGGTCTAAAGGAAATAGTCCATAGGCACTACCTATTCATGATCCTATGGGATATTTTTAGCACCAGTCCATCACTCAACTTCTACCACTGTACAATAATTCCAACAATTATGTTGATCTTTAAATAATTTGCAACAGTTATGAAAAATTATTTGTATGTTTCGAATTATCTGCAGGATACAAAGACTGCCAACAGAAAACTTCACTTGATACATTAGTTGAGATCTCACCTTATTAAAACCAGGTTCCGGTGGTGGGTTGTCTGAAACACTACCCCCTGTCTTACTCAGCAGCTGATTGGTTAAAGTCTGTATCTGAGCCAACAGATTGCTGTCAATCACTGGCCCGGATTCCTGAGGTTTCTGCATCAATTCTGTCTGCTGCATCAGTTGCTGCTGGAGTATCTGTAGCTGCTGCAATTGGTGCTGCTGTGCACTTAAACTTGTTATACCTTGCTGTGAACCAAAATATAACCAAAGCTTTAAAATATTTCTAAAAAGATGGAAAGGAAAGCAATACATAACACCCCAGTCTATTTTAAACCATGGCTACTAGATGTCCAACAAATGGTAATTGACGTACATACACAGACACAAATGGTAATTGACGTACATACACAGACAGACAATGCCATACCATAATACAACCCATCATAGACAGGCGTAAAAATTATTAGCAATTTAGCAAATTTAATAAGAATTGTTTTTTTTACCAAATTAAAGTTCACACATATTTGTTTATGGTGACACACAACATAAACCCTTACATCATCAGTTTGCTGCAACAGTTTTGTGACGGTAGCCAACATGTCGTTCTGTGTAGCGGCAATGTTATCAGCAGTTTTAGAGGGGTCTACACGAGATTTGTCCATGATACTAGCTTGTGCTGTAGAACTGTGAGACTTGGTCTGTGCACTAACCACTCGTTCAACTGCTCTCTGTGCTGTAAAACAAGAATACAAAAATGGTGAACACTTTTAATTGGTAAGATGTAGATCCGAGGAAAGTTAACATGCTCTCTAAGTCTATATAAAATATATATTAAAAACATAAATGAACTGTTTTTATTGTGATTTTTTATTTATATTTTTGTTTTTGTTTTGTATGCACAATGCTAATTAAATGCATATTTGGTTAGCAATATTTCTAGTCGATTGAACATTGATTACCAACTACTGTGTAATGTTTTAAAATTGTGTAGCAATCTCTGAAATGTGCTATGCGATACTGAACAAAATGTTCCCAGGTTGAGGATAATGCACCATTTTTGTTGCTATATGTGTATCCAGAAAAGTATAACTGTATGACTTCTCAAACCGATGTAATATCATCGAAGACTGAATAGTAAATGTGTAGTATATTTTTAATTTTTGCAAACTGCACTGCACAAAGACTTAACACTTTTAAATTGTACTAAGAATTTGATCACAAAAAAGTTGTCATCCTTTAAAGCAAGTATCAAGTTGTAATACAATTTATAGTTTGCATCCATATCTTGATTGCAATAGTTTCTTGCATCACGAACTTACCAGTAAGCACCAGTTCTACATTGTTTGGATCTGCAGCTAGATCCAGAAGTGGCTGGACAACTTCCATTGGAAAAACTCCATTCTTCTGCCATAAATTGAGAACCCTCACAATTTTATTCTGAAGAAAAAATAGTCAATAAATATTCAACAATATCTCAATACAATCAGAAAACGGTATCAATGGGGATGTGTACTGTCAACAAAGAAAGAAAGAAATGTTTTATTTAACGACGCACTCAACACATTTTATTTACAGTTATATGGCGTCAGACATATGGTTAAGGACCACACAGATTTTGAGAGGAAACCCGCTGTCGCCACATAGGCTCCTCTTTTTACGACAGGCAGCAAGGGATCTTTTATTTGCGCTTCCCACAGGCAGGATAGCACAAACCATGGCCTTTGTTGAACCAGTTATGGATCACTGGTCGGTGAAAGTGGTTTACACCTACCCATTGAGCCTTGCAGAGAACTCACTCAGGGTTTGGAGTCGGTATCTGGATTAAAAATCCCATGCCTCGACTGGGATCCGAACCCAGTACCTACCAGCCTGTACTGTCAACAAATACACCCCACTATTACTAATACTATGAAAGTTATACATTGAAGAATTTAAGTGTTATAAGTAATTTGGAACATTTTAACCAAATTCTAAATTATCTTGGGTCATATACATCTATGAGGGTGCACTATAACTGCATGTGAACATTCCTACAATATACAGGTAGTACTAAACCAAATAACTTCCAGCTAGGTCAAAGTACAATAGAGCAGTCAATACCACAAGTTCTGTGATTGGTGATAAATGTGAGTCTGTTGGTTGTAAAAAAAAAACAAATTTAGTTTCATCTGGGCAAAACATGTATGCAATTTTATTTCATCTAGTACAAGTGCTGTCAAGTAGTCTTGTGCTTAAAACATGTATGGGGTATCTGTCAAAAAAAAAGAAAAAAAAGTACTCAAATATTCTGCAGAACTAGGGTAGTCATAGACGCTACCCATTATCTCTGAAATGACCAGTTTGACCCCTATTTTTTTCTGATTTCACTTTAAAGGTGAGGGGTGGTAGTATTCATATCTGTGGTGTATTTAATGTCGATTGATAGGTGTTTCGATCCTACAACCAAATTTGTTCTAATAAGCTCTTTCAACAAAAATGTGAAGTTAAATTGGCATGTATGCGGGCTTGTCCGTCCTGGCGTATTTACTGCAATGGAATCAGTTACTCGCTGCAAGTTGGTCAAAATGTGAAGAGAGTAAACAGCCCATTATTTTCCTTAATTTTCCTTTCTTCCAGTTAAAAGTAAGTATTAATTACAGTATTCTGTTAGTTGAACTTGGTGTTCTAGATGATGTTGGATAAAAATCAATTGTTTCTGCTTAATGAACATTTGGTTTCATAAACAAACAGGAAGTGAGATGGATTCTGGGGGAAATTATAGCACTGACTTTTTTGACAAATCTCTGAAACTAATTTAAAGACTATCTTGATCAGAAAAATTAAAAGAAAATCATAACATTCAGTAAAAACATTGTGACTTGCGTTACTCTATCCCATTTGTTTTTGTGACTCGAGTTACAGATATTCCATTGCCTAATATTGTATCAGAGAAAGAGATTCAGTGTTGGTGTCCTTTTCTTAACTTAATGACAGGGGATGCAGATATACAATTGGCAGTTTCATTCTACCAGGGGCTTAAGTGTGGTAAGAAAAAGCAGTTTGTTACTCGCATTACAGGATTTTTAATGCCTGGTTAAAGAGACTGCCATGAAAAAAGTAGATTAGACAATGAAGTTTTATGATCAAAAATGTAGCCCAACAAAATTATATCAACAGTGAAACGTAGAGGACATATGAATATTGGGCTATAGAGGCCAGCAAAAATGTGCTACCTAGAATGAAGAAAACAAAAGCTTTCTAGGTATCAAGTTTGAAAGGTGGGATTTCCATGGAAAGTAGGTGTTGTTCTGCAACTACAACTTACTGTCAAATAAATTGAACACTCAATGAAAATTCAATAAACAATTTTTTTTACCATTTTCCCTATTGTCATGGAAATGCCCAGTTAGTCACTGAGTACGACTATTAAAAAAAATAAATATATATATATATAATTTTAAAAAACAGTTTCTGATGGGTTACCATGATCACAAGGCACAGAACCAAAAACGTGTTTCCCTGCAGAAACAAAACACTGATTTTGTAAGCTAAGGTTTGTTTCTTCTAGAACAATTCATAAACACTGCACCTACAAACTCATTTAATCATACTTGGGGAAAATATAGTCCACATTATGCAACATAAAAATGTAACAAATTTGGGGATTAAGTAATTCTAGCTAATTCAGTCCAGTGCGCAAGAAACAAGATTCTTACCTTTTCATCTGGTGGACACTTAAAAAGGTTCTGGAATGTTGAAACAATATTTTTGGTAAACCGCGGAGCAAACACATCTTTCTCAGTGTTGAATTGGTGTCGAGACTGTCGCACAATTGAATCGATTACATACAAGCCTGGAACCTTATATTCTGGCTTACACTGGAAAAAAAAGGGAGTACACATCAGGTTAAAAACTTTTTTGGAGGGTTTATAAATGCATTATTTAAACATACATTTACAGTTCCAAATATACCACAGAAGAAAAATGGCCTAGATATGGGAACCAATTACACAATCAACAAAGTTGCCCGTGCATTTCTTTCATGAATGAATATCGGCCATCTTTGTTACAGGTACTGCTAGCAACATCAAATAATCAAGATGTATTGCTGTACTAGCAGACTGATTCCACAACCATCCCTCTCCCCACACCCCCACAACAGGTTTGTGACAGAACAAGAATTTGTACTACAAGTGTAATATATTTTCGATGGTGAACCTGCAAGGTTCAAGGCTGATTTCCTCCAAATTATGTTTTCACAAATAATTCAGGCCTGCGCAATTTAAAAATCTGCATACTAGCAATTCCGTGGTGTCAGACGTACATTTCAGACACGTCAGCCAAGCATTATATAAATGTACAAAAAGTTTCACAACATTTATTGTTATACATTGTAAGAACCAACTAGGGCACCATTATTATATATAAACTTTATTCCATCCGTATGTCGCTTTAGGTGTACGGGGGAAATATGCATGGTGTCGGACGTATGCACACAAACTGTAATTTTTCACCCACACATGGTTATGTCTAATTCTCTGTGATGTGTGAGGGCATATTACAAATATTGTGTCCTATTCCTATAGGGTAGATGTTTATCTATATATCAGATGTAAAAACTGTGTGTTTTAATCACACGTACATTTTTTTGGTGTCGGACGTATTCGTGTGAAATACAACTTTACAAGTTTTGTAAAACAGTCATTATCAGGGCTCACCCTGGATCAAAAATACCTGTAGCCAAAATATTAGCCAAATGGAATTTTTATTAGCCATATTGAAAATGCTTTAGCCAAATTTGTTTTACGCAGTACTGTATAGAGTATTTATATATGAAATGTATCTTTTTCAGCTAATTGTGTACAAACTGGAATAAATAGGAATAACAAAACCTTAATGGGGGTAGGGGCAGTTAATATATTACTTTGAGTTTTTTCAGCGGGGGTGGGGTTGGGATGGGGTTAAGCAATATCTTCAGAGTCAGAAGCCAGTACCCCATACACCCACCCCCACTTCTAAGGCCTATGACATTAAATTAACAAACATACAGAAATATGGGGAGTGGGTGGATGTTTATGGATGGTGTTGTTTTTTCTTTCTTCCTTTTTTCCCAAATAAAAATTTGAGAGCTTTTTTTATTTTTATATATAGAACTCATTATTTCTTTAAATAGCAATCTTTATGTTAGTTTGAATAACTTTTTTTTTGTTTTTTGTTTTTTTGTATTATTATTTTTAAGTGACCCATCAATTCCCCACCCCAAACGATTTCATAATCTGTGCCATATTGTTGCTGTTGATTTCAGCGTCGTGTTAAATGCTTGTTGTGATTTCTGCTTACAAAATACCTCAGCTAAGAATGCTGACTTCACCACAGTATACTCCATTTATTAAAAACAACAACAAAAAAAACAACCTAACAACAAATCCTTTAATAAAATTAAAATTTATGGTCTTTTTAAAATCCAGCTAACTTATTAAATGTCACCTCACAGTCTTACAAATTTATATCTAAAATTATCTAACAAATATGATTACTGTAAACTAATTTTATTCAGTGTACATTTAACTGCAATTTGTATAATTTAAATACTGCATGTTCATTTACGGCGATCACAATCTGCATGTGTGCTCTCGACCATGGGTACGAAACTAGCAAAGACAAAGGAATCAACAAAAACTGCAGTTAGGTATTCACTGATGTGATTAACTATTGTTTTTCTACAAATTTACATCAAAATTTACTTTTGCGTAATCGTAGTTTAATGTCTGCAACGAGAGCTGTCCTCAGTTCAGCCAACGAACGTTCTTCCTAACGTTCGCGAACTATTTGATTGGTGTTCGTCGTGTCCATTTGGTTTAACGTGAAGCGCACAAACCAGTTTAACAAACGTTTTGTTTTCGCTCGGTCTGGTTGAATTCAGCCCTTAAGATGGCCTACATGTCTTTTGGCCCTGAATTGGCATGTGTATTCAAATTGACACGCATTGTCGGTCTGTTTTTATTACTTTGGTTCAAAGATTTTACAAAGTAAAAATAACAAGTTACAGATCTTCCAGACATTGCTGTCATACATGTTGAATTCATGCCGTTAAAATTAATTACCGTGATTATTAAAATAAGCAAACATTATAAGGCCTAAGCTGTATTCTGCATGACACCATTTCTCGTTACCGGTCGCGAGATTGCTATTACGCTAATTGAATATTTGGTAGTATTATTATGTTTGAGGTGTCAGATAGATTATGTAACCATTTGTTCACATCAGAAGACAGAAAATGGCTTAGCCAAAATTTTAGCCACTTGCAAATTTTATTAGCCATTTTTTGTAACAATCAGCCAATGGCTAATTTGGCTACCGACAGTGCGAGCCCTGCATTATAATTAACAAACAAGATGATATTAAAAACAAAAACACAGTTTGAGCTAGGATTTATTATTTTTGTTTGAAGAAAATGAAAAACAGTTACCATGTTGTTTTTTTCTGTTTTGAAAGAATTCTTAAATATTAGCCATAAACTAGTTCAGTGCAAATCAAGATGAACACCATTCAAAAATTCAATGCACGTGAAACTCGGGGAAAAGATTGGGGTAGTGATGGGTATTTAAAGCTGCAATGCTCGCAATGAAAAAAAGAAATGTTTTATTTAACGACACACTCAACACATTTTATTTACGGTTATATCACACAGATTTTGAGAGGAAACCCGCTGTCGCCACTACATGGGCTACTCTTTCCGATTAGCAGTAAGGGATCTTTTATTTGCACTTCCCACAGGCAGGATAGCACAAACCATGGCCTTTGTTGAACCAGTTATGGATCACTGGTCGGTGCAAGTGGTTTACACCTACCCATTGAGCCTTGCAGAGCACTCACTCAGGGTTTGGAGTCGGTATCTGGATTAAAAATCCCATGCCTCGACTGGGATCCGAACCCAGTACCTACAAGCCTGTAGACCGATGACCTAACCACGGCACCACCGAGGCCGATTGCTCGCAATGATGCCTCATTTCCATTTCGATGTAGACGAGTTACAAGATGCCAAGACTAAACCTGCCGAATCGAAACATTGCAATAGGCCGCCTCCATTTAGGTGAATCGCAGTCAGGAATCGCACGCCACATGAACGTCCATCAGAGACACCATTTCATATCTCTGGGACAGGTACCAGCAGTTTCAATCAGCTGAAGACTGGCCCAGAAGTGGAACACCTTATATAACAACTGCAGCACAAGATCACTACATCCGGGTTCTGCACTTCTAGATTATGGTAGTCCCACTCCCATGGCTAGTGATATTCAATAATATGTCAAATGTTGCAGTTAAGTCTATTTTGTAAATATGAATATCCTGACCCCACCCCAATCCTACAATGTTATTGTTTTAAGCTCTATCTCCTTCTTTAGGTGACATATCTGATTATTACTAATTATTTTGTAAAATTGTATTAACTTAAAGTAAAGTAGGGCTAGTGAATTTTTAATCGTGGTTAGTAAATGTTTAAAAATCACCGATCCCATGGCTAGTGGATTTTCCAAAAATTCTATAAGCCCTGGGGTGTCTGCACAAACCATTCGAACAGATTACGAGAAGCTGGTTTAAGGGCTAGGAGACTATATGTTGGCCCTGTCCTGCAACGTCAACATCAAAATTTACGTGTTTGCTGGTGCACAGGGGTGGAACTTGTGAAACTGGCAGCGAGTATGGTTCTGTGGCGAGTCACTTTTCCTTCTACAGCGACGTGATGGACGTGTTTACAGACGCCGCAATGAACGTTTTGCCAACAACTGCGTCGCCCAAGTTGACAGATTCATTGGAGGGAGTGTCATGATGTGGGGAGCCATCTCATACCCCGACAGAAGTGAACTTGTGTTCGTACAAGACAACCTGACAGCTGTACGCTACCGGGATGAAATTCATCGCTGTCACATGCTTCCCATTTTGGATTGACAGAGAGCTCTTTCAGCAGGACAATGCCAGGCCACATAAGGCACGTGTAACAATGAATTTCCTACAGAATGATAACATTAATGTGCTGCCATGGCCATCAAGATTGCCAGATCTCAACCCCATTGAACATCTATGGGACAAACTGGACAGACGTGTACGCCAGCATGACCCGGAGCCTCAGACACTTCCACAACGGTCACATGCACTGCAGGAAGAATGGGCTAGGATTCCACATGCCCAGATTCAGAGACTTGTTCAGTCTATGCCAAGGAGATGTCGCGCAGTGACTGCTGCTGCCCATACAAGGTACTGATTTCAGCGCCCTCGTGCGACGCTGTTTGGTGATGAAAACGCCTCCACTGCCTTCAGTCCATACATAGCAAGAACATTGTCACATACTTGTGTCAAATTTGACTGTGATACGATCATAAATAACGAAATTATGACACTTTGTATTAAAGAGATAATTCCATGAATATTTCGCCTATGCGTTTCTTTTTGACAGAGTATATAAGGCACACATCATAAACTTGAAACTGTGAAAACATGCAAATGAACCGTGTGTGGTCAACACTATTGAAAATCATGTTTTGGGGGGTTTTCTTTAGACAAAATGGAAAAGCGCATTTCCGCGTAGCTCCCTAGAGTGACTAGTATCTGTAATTGTATGCCGAGTATTACATCAAAAAGTACTAAAATACAACACTGGAGAGTGGCAATCTTCCTATTTACGAAACAACGGGTATAGTGACATGGCCAAATATTTTTGCAGATTTTTTAATTTTGAGTTAACTTTTTGACAAAATTAATTATTCTTATCATTATTGTATGATTTTCTAAACCCTAACCCAAAACTTAATCCATTTTCTTTCTGGAGGAGGCACCCCATAGCCCGTTGACTGTGGTTGCATTCAATTTCATAGCGCCATACCCAAAACTTTATTTCTGGCAGAAACACTTTTCTCGTCTTGGACGGAGATGCCAGCTTTTGATTGTTTGGTGAAAACATAGCTGCGGTCTGTTTTTGTGGTGATCATATTATCGATGATATAATGATTTTTATCTCTGCGAAATTGAAGGCAAATTGGATTAATAGGGCAAGTTAGTGGTATACAACAACTATTTCACCAGAATTCCCCCCTACAGTGACTATTGCTGGTCTGTCCGTATCAACTTTGGTTTGGTTGCCAGGGGTGGGGACCATATAAAATGCTGAAGTCACCAAATGAAAAACATGACCAATTCAGTTGCAATGTAGAGGCCTGTGTAACATTTATATTACCACTGTTCAACTCAGACATACATTTATTTACCCCATTAAAATAACTTGTTATTGGCTTTTGGAACATATGTATATTTATTTTATAGACCGACACTTAACAGTGATAAAAACTTGTCATCATGCCAAGTCTATGTATAGAACAAAGGTAAGTAATATTAACTCTCTTCTTTTTTTTTCTGGTGTACAATCCCAACTTGTTATCTATTCCCATAATCAATTAGTAGATAGTTCATCGTTACACACACCAACAAGATAGTGAAGTGTATTTATAGAAAGAAATGAGCGTGTGAAATTAATATTTTAAAGCAAACTAGAAAAAGTATGATTAATGCACCCACCTGTTGTGTAAACTGACAAACTATCAGACATCTCTTGTTATATCAGTATTACTAAATGTTCAATGAAACATTATTTACTTTCATTTATTGATTTTAACAATGTCTAAAATTGGGTAACTAAACTGAATATTTTTTCAATTCTATAACCATTTTATGCATACGTATTTTGGGTATAATGAAAAAGTACATTTACTAACCTTTTGGATGAACTTTTCCACACTCTGCACAACATGTTTGTAGAACTTGATGGCCTTTATGCCACACTTTGTAACATTGGCCATTTTTGCTCGAGATATTGGAGGCCGCATCTCGTACAGAGAAGAAAGCTGAAAGTAAATTCAACACATGGCTTAATTGTTAAATGGAAAACAAGAAAATATTACTAACAGATTGGAATATGAATCACATTTCATATCCCAACACACACTTAGGTCTATATGACAGAGTGACAGAATAAAACAAAAACTTTGGGGACTCAGTTAACGTCAACTATTTTGCCAACCATCTGAACAAAAATCCTGGGGGGAAACACTGAATCTGCAAAAAAATTTCAGTATGGCTCCATACCTATTTTACACTTTGGCACAAACTCTGCACACGTAAAAAAAAAAAAAAAAAGTCTGAAAAACACATTTTCATATCGCCTAAGTTAAGGGCCATAACTCTGAAAACTGGGTAAATTGTTCTGAAAATCAAACACTAAATTGAGCTGACATTTTATGTATAGCTTTATCACGTACCGTTAACTTAAACAACAAAAGAAACTTGTTTTTCTCATTTTTTAATACGCATGGTATCGAATATAATTTGTTGGATCAAATAAATTAATCACGTCGGCCGAGACGTTCCGAGTGAGGAATTCAGAACTAAATCGCAACTCCGAGCTAAGACCATTGTTATCTATGGTTATTTAACTCTCAAACCACGATATTTGTATAACACTGTTAGTAACAGTGCGATGAGACACCGCCGATTTATTTATATTTTTTTGAAGTTTTAACAATTGCTAAAAATTCTGATCCTGATTTGTAAAAAAACATTTTACTTGTCCACCGGACAACTATTACGGCAAATTATGCTTGTCCGAGTAAAGGACAAACGGACAAGTGCTTATTTCGAACGCTGTGCCAATATTACATTAGCTAGATACTGAGTGATTGTTATGACATAGCAATATCTTACACTGGTGTGTAATAAATAGATTTATCTAGTCATCATACCTTGCCAATGTATACAGTGATTGCAGGATAATTATTATTTGGCACTCAAGATAAATGATTTCAATGATGAACTCTACCACTTCCATTGTTTTTATAAGTGGCGATATCCCAAACAAAATGAAACGTTTCTAATATTTTATTAGGAATTGCTGACTAATAAAATGACAGTACGTAAAAATCATCAGTGCCAACCAATTAAATCAGCAACCGAGGATAATATCAGACGAGTCTGCAGACACAAAAGCCAAAATGACCTTTCTGATCAGGTGACAAATTTGGTACCAAATAAGTTGGGTGAAAGGGGTGTGCATTTTGAAATAGTGAAGCAGAGTGCTGTAAAATAGAGCAGAATGTGGAAAATTTATATTAATTGCCAAAACCAGTCAGTTGAACAGTGGTCAATGGATTATTAATTTATTTACAGGGTGTGCACTTTATGGAAAATTTCCAAATATTATATTATGTATCAAAAATGCAAATAACTAATGTTTGTAAGAGATCGGAAAGTTATTTTTTATTGAATGTGGAAAATTTATATTAATTGCCAAAACCAGTCCGTTGAACAGTGGTCAATGGATTATTAATTTATTTACAGGGTGTGCACTTTATGGAAAATTTCCAAATATTATATTATGTATCAAAAATGCAAATAACTAATGTTTGTAAGAGATCGGAAAGTTATTTTTTATTTAATGTTTTCAACTAGTTTCCTGTTAGTATTTGCGCAACCAAACTATATAGGACATAATATCTATCCATCTTCCCCAGTCTATCGAACAGTCTAAAACTATTTGGAATGCCTCGGCCGGTTTTGATTATGTATTCGGAAAACCTCGACCATGTAAATGTATTCGTAGGTTCAATCAGAACACCTCGTCCATGTCCGTCTTCACTTTCCATTTAGTTATAATCGGAACAACTGGTCACATTTCGGTACACTATGTTTCGCAGAAACAATTTGTTTACACGCCTGAGGTTTTCCGAAGTTACATTGTGTTGGAACGTTTTCGTTTCTTACGGAATATACCAAATCTACTATAGCAAACACCCAGTCGTCACTGCAAACGATGTCAAAATAGATTGCTTCAGCTTAGTATTTTTTTAATTCCTCGTTATACGGCAATAAAAGCACCGTATTCATTCTAAGACCAAGCCAATGTAAAACATTCCAGATGTTTGATTGTGTGGGTCCCTTGACAACATAATAATTATAATTAGTAATAAAACTAAAACAAGTTCTGTTTCCTTCTTTTGTGTTGTTGTTATTGTTTGTATGATAACATGGGGGGTTTTTAAAGTGCAATTTAAGTAAGTTTTTTTTTTAAAACAAAATTCGGTCACAGGCCATTCAAAAGTTGTACAGGCGAGTCAAAGTGTTGCTATGAGTGGCCCGATTGGCCAGTCAAAAAAAATACCAAGTGCATTCCCTGCATTTACATTATTTAAAAAAAAAAAATTTGTGGAAACATTTGTTTAAAATTGCAGTAAAGTTCCATTTTGTATTGTCAGATTAACTGAATAATAGACTTTTTTGTAGTTATTTGCCAATTGGCAACAATGGTGAACAGCAGCTGGAACCCTGTCATTGACTGTTTGGGTAGATATATGCAAACTGTATTTGCTAACCAGAGGGTTTCACCCATTCCCCACTTTGGGGTATTAAATTTGTGTTTATAGTCCGTCCCATCGGAAAGATTTCCGCCTGTTACCCCATTTTATTGATATATGTATAAAGGGAACCTCACCCTGACCCTAAAACTAACCCCAACTCTAAATTAACCCTAACCCTAAAACTAACAATAGGGGGCAACAGTTGGATATTTTACCGAATGCAGCAAGGCTCTGCCATTTAACCTGAGCAGGATAAAGCCGATATCTTACGTCAAGTTAAGACAGTAACCAATTATTTCTTTTATCCTGCAATTCTACAAGAATAGTCAGAAAATCTTCTTTCGCAAACATATGTTGTTAGAATTGGAGGACCTCTTGCCAAATAATGTTTGGTCTGGCAGAATATGTAGCCTTCCGAAATGAATGCCCAGTACTGGCAGTAGGAATTTTAGTTAATTTCGACTCCTGCCGCAAATTTAATTTCGTGTTGAATACGCCACTTGGCGTGTGTTCTGGTTTCTAATCTAGGGCAATACTTTAACTAAAACACTCAGCCATTAGTATTGTGTATAGAACTCCTACGCTTTGCTACGGTCACGGGACTATGTAACGGGGCTTGCGGTGAACTCGAAAACGACCATTTTGTCAAAATTATATATGAAAAATTCGTAATGAGACTCATGGTGGTTTAAATATACCTCATTATTAAAAGCTCTCACAGCCTCCATCTTTCGTTAAATGGTAACCCGAACACAACAGGATTTTTAAATAATACGATATTAATTAAAATATAGAAACATCACATAGCACGCTGGACAAAATGGCTGCCAGCAAAGCATCCCATAATTTTTGCAAGATGCCTTATAAACCCATTTTTCATTCGTCAGTTATTTTTACAATAGCCAACCAAAATGTTGTTTTCAAGACATCTGTATTTCGATTTTTATAAATTCATCACTTTGTCATGAAACGTCAGATTTACGTGAAAAATAATAATTATATAAATAATATAAATAATAATAAAATCAATTGATGCATTGTAATTATTGTCACTTTGTTTAAAAATATCTTAATTTATAGTGCAATATTTCGCTATTTCTACATTTATTTGTAATAACTACAACTTAGGCTATTGAACCAACATACGCATTAATATATATATATATTTGCATAAATAACTTATCATCTTATGGGATACATTTTAAATTGTAATTGGCTTATAAACACCGTATAAACAGTTAAAGTTCGCTTTTTAAGCGCTACCACTATCTTTTATAATGTGCACGCACTTTCACACAAAAAGGACAACAAATACCACAGCATTGTATATACGAGTCATGGGGCACTGGTTGGGACGGTTATAAGTCAAAACGTACCTATGTTTGGTCAAAACGTATCCGGCCATAGCCTGTAAATCATAAAACTTACCAACAAGAACCCTTATGTAAAAATGTACCCATGTACAAATGTATATAAAATGTAACAAGCGTAGCCAGTGGGGTGGGCCAACCCACTATTGGGGGGTGGGGGGGGAACCCACACTATATATGTATGTATGTATATGTATGTATGTATGTATGTATGTATGTATGTATGTATGTATGTATTGATGTATTAATATCTATATATTGTATGTATGTCGAGGTTGACTGTTACATACATAGATATTAACGCACTGGCGCAGGGGATAATTAAATCCTTTCTGGCCTCACAAATTGTCCCATGCCGTTGCTGGGACTCGAACCTGTGGCACCGAATCGTCCGCAAATTGCAAGACTAACCACGATACGCTCTGAGCTATCGAAGCTTCCATAAAAAGGAAGTTCTTTAGCTCAACCATATGCATGGGGTCTACAATCTACGCGGTCGATCCCGCTTACGTGCATGAAACAGTGGGCAGACCTGGCACTGGCTAGTATGTATTGATGTATGAATATCTATATATTGTATGTATGTCGAGTTGACTGTTACATACATAGATATTAACGCACTGGCGCAGGGGATAATTAAATCCTTTCTGGCCTCACAAATTGTCCCATGCCGTTGCTGGGACTCGAACCTGTGGCACCGAATCGCCCGCAAATTGCAAGACTAACCACGATACGCTCTGAGCTACCGAAGCTTCCATAAAAAGGAAGTTCTTTAACTCAACCATATGCATGGGGTCTACAATCTACGCATGTATGTATATATGTATGTATGTGTGCGTGCGTGCGTGTGCGTGCGTGCGTGCGTGCGTGCGTGCGTGCATGCGTACATGTATGTATGCATGTATGTATATATGGTTTTATAAATTTTAATACAGTAAACAAATTTATATTAAAAAAAAAGTGTGATTGGGGGGTGCATTGTCCCGTGCCCCTACCCCCTCACTACACCACTAAAAATGTTACGAGCAAATATGGTGTAGTGCTTAAGCCATTGGACTTAAGGCTAGTACGTGTTGAGTTCGCATTTCGGTACCGGCTCCCGTGTACCCGGAGCGAGTTTAATGACTCAGTAGGTAGGTGTCAGGCCACTTCATCGCACTGAATTTTTTTGTTTTTAATTGAAAAAAAATAAAATCAGTATTAAATAAAAACGTACAAATTACCATTACATTACATGTAAGTTAATCTTTTTATTTACATCAAAATATTTTGGGAAGAAAGGTTATGAGAGTTGGAATTGGTTTAAAACTTACAATATTGTGTTTTTATATGAGTTGCAGCAATTCATCGGTTCCCTTTTGCCGAAAATGGACTCTACTAATAATAACTAACCACTAACTCATTGTCCTGGCCAGGCAGCCCACATAGCTGAAGTATGCATGCTTGAACCTTTATTGGATATGAGCACGAAAATAAGTTCATATTTAAATTTAAATAAAATGTTAATAAATCAATATAAAGTGATGCAAAATATGTAATGATATGCCCTTTTAAGTTTTAAGTTTAATAACAATAAGAAACACATACGATAATAACGTTCAGCTCATAAATACAAACTTATACAACATTCAGACATTTTATATATGCAACTCTGAGACAGCACTTTTAAGTTATACATGTAATTGTTTTTAAAAATGTGTTATGGACACGTAGTTATAGGTAAATAGATAGATGGATAAATGTAAACTAGCTCCACTGGTTAATACCAGTATAGCTGATTTCAATCAGACTGGAGGGATGGATGGATGGATGGATGGATGAATAGATTGACGGGTGAACGGATGGACGAAAGGATGGATGGATACATTTTAAAACAGAAATTATCCAACTTTAATTTATTCCCTTTTAAGCTCATTACTCCAGATGGGAATCATTGAATTCATATGTACATGTAAATGACTAATTATGATAGAGAGAGAGAGAGAGAGAGAGAGAGAGAGAGAGAGAGAGAGAGAGAGAGAGAGAGAGAGAGAGAGAGAGAGAGAGAGAGAGAGAGGTGGGGGAGAAAGGGGATGAGAGACAGACACATGCACACGGAGAGACAGCGAGAGAGAGAGAGAGAGAGAGAGAGAGAGAGAGAGAGAGAGAGAGAGAGAGAGAGCGAGAGAGAGAGCGAGAGACAGAGACAGGCATATACACACACGTACACACACACACACACACACACACACACACACACACACACACACACACACACACACACGTGCGTGTGCAGAGCCGGTTTATCCTAGTAATATGTGCTACATTTCCCGCGCTTCAGAGGGTCCCGCGGTGATGTGTACATTTATTTTCCCCAGGTCATTTTCCCCCTCTCCCTGAGAGTGTTGTAAAATATATATCCTGGGAAGGGAGACCCGCTGTTATTTGTGCTACAAGCCCCGCGGGTCTGTAAACCATTTTAATTAGATTGGTCTGTAAACCTACTCTGTGAGTGTGTGGCCTTACCACTGAAACTCCCCTGGATGTGAACTTATTACATGTCAAACGTAACTGTGATGTGTTAACTCCTCCGAGGCTGATAATAAACTCATTCATTCACTAATTCATTCGTTCATTCATTCATTCATTCATTCATTCATTCATTCATTCATTCATTCATTCATTCATTTTAACTTGATTTTCATTATGCTCTCCAAATGAAAGGTTTAAGTACACTGTACACGGTACTGGGCCACAACCTAACTATCTGAGCTGGTTAGATATTGGTGGTTAATGGCAGAGAGGTCGACGTAGTGGTCTTGCAGCCGTGAGTCGGATGCGAACCAAGTACCTACCAGCCTTTTTTCTTTCTTTTGTTTTTAATTACTACACCGCTGACAGCGGTACATTTTTGTTTAATATTAATCACCACTGATGATGCTTCAAACAATATTAAATTTTAATAAAAATGTTTTTTTAATTTGAAGTGAAATTACGTTGGTATCTCCTGACTTATTATGTATGGCGTGAAACCTGTTCTTTTCCCGTTTTAAAAGAAAAATAGAATTATCTCCCTTATAAAACGTAGCCGTATCGATGGACCTCAGACTTGATAAATTGTGGGTATGGAATTATTTTTAAAATTTGACAGATTGACATTATCGTCACACTGCTTAACAATAATCAATGTATTCTACTAATGAATTGTGGACTGGTATGTGACAACCCAAAAGCACAGACACTTTTTTTTTCACTCAATTTAAACTGATAAGTAGCGCTTGATTAGTTGGCGCTACGTCATATTTAGCCCGAGTACTCTGACTGTAAGAGAGCTAGACGGACATTTGGACATAAACACGCTCTCATTACAGTCAGAGACCAACCTATGTCTTTTTTTGGCAATTCCTGACTACCAAACGGTAGGCAACGAGTCCCGCTCTAATACCACAACAATCCTATATTTGACGTCAAATACCTTTACATCAATCATTTTCGAGTTAAGTGATACAAAAAAATCCACATATTAATCACTAATACACATACTACAGAAAGAAACCCGACAGCACCCACATTCAGCTACGCTTCGTGACACTTCGTCGCAACAATTACAAAGCTCGGCGATCTATTTCGAGACTGGGCGATTCCGCCTTGTGCAGCAGTTACAGGGGTCATCTCATAAGAGGAGGCAGTACGTAGCACATACTTTTGCCGTATCCTGTCGATAACACCCCAAATGTATCCTTCAAATTCAAAATGGAATCAATAATGTGTAATTGTTTTGGTTTAATGACGTAATGAAATCCAAATTCATCCAAAACGGCATTAGCCAACTCTTCCATGTTGTAACTTCGCTTGATATGAGACGGCCCCTGTAACTGCTGCACAAGGCGGAATCGCCCAGTGCGCGATCATGTGGTCTACGTCTCGAAATAGATCGCCGAGCTTTGCAGTTGTTGCGACGGAGTGTCACGAAGCGTACCTGAATGTGGGTGCTGTCGGGTTTCTTTCTGTAGTAAGTGTATTAGTGATTAATATGTGATTTTTTTGTATCACTTAACTCGAAAATGATTGATGTAAAGGTATTTGACGTCAAACATAGGATTGTTGTGGTATTAGAGCGGGACTCGTTGCCTACCGTTTGGTAGTCAGGAATTGCCAAAAAACGACATAGGTTGGTCTCTGACTGTAATGAGAGCGTGTTTATGTCCAAATGTCCGTCTAGCTCTCTTACAGTCAGAGTACTCGGGCTACGTCATATTACTCAGTGTTTACACTGCTGAATCGATACAATTGTATTCATGACGTGTTAACACTGATAAGTTTTAATTTCCCATAATTCGGCTAATGTCTATTTATAAATTTCTCACGTTTTCGATCAATGACACAGTTTAACTGCGTGTGCGTGCTCGTGCGTGCGTGCGTGTGTGTGTGTGTGTGTCGAAAACCGTACGAAATCGAAAACCGTATTATTTTACTTCCGGGTATTTTGTAATGGCTGCACATGTTTGATCGTTGTAGACAGGAACTTCTTGTACACTTAAAACAAATTTCCTTAAAAATACGGGGAAAAAAGTAAGAATAAGTTTTATGCACAGTGAAATTTATTATTACAGTTAATTTGCACCCTGGAATCTTAAAGAATGCAATGCAAATGTATTCCTAAACAGCAACAGGTGCACAACGGAATCCACACAACCAAACACGTCTGCTAGCACTGCCAAATGAGTAATGACGGATCATTTCCGGATAGCCACTTGTAGGTCACATGACTGTCATGTTACTGTTTTCGCGGGAAAAAGCCAATTTTATGTTGTTGCCATTACGTTGATAACGTCATAGTACGGTTTTTGATAATGCTTTTAAAATTACGTTTTCTTACCACCTGGTGTAATTTTTGATGGAACAGGGACAACATGCGAGTACGTATGTACTTACCTTTTTATACATTTTATTTCTAAATTGAACAAGGTAAACATTAATGTCGTTAAATTGATAGCATGACATGACTGAGCATGTGCACCAGCCATTTCCTCTTAGTCGTACGGTTTTCGATTAAACGAGGATACCTCTAGTTCGAAACTACATAGTTAATGTTATGGTCAGAAAAAAAGAGTTGATAATAAAATAAATGATTTAGTACTTCCCACAGGGTGCTCCTTTTTTTTTTATTATAGGCTACTATGGAACTGCTACAAGTTATTTATATTTGAGCCAATTGATGAATTGTTTTGTAAATTGAACACAAAAGTAGTTTTTTGTTATTTCCTGAACACTTTTACTTTTTTTCTTATGTCAAACCAAACTAAAATTATATATAAGTAAAATTTTTGTAGGAGGATGGAACAAACCAATGTTTATCCAAGTTGTTTTCAAACTGGGGACAGAGACTGAAATTTTATTACAGGCCTCGGTGGTGTCATGGTTAAGCTGGTAGGTACAGGGTTTGTAGCCCGGTACCGGCTCCCACCCAGAGCGAGTTTTAATGACTCAGTGGGTAGGTGTAAGACCACGACACCCTCTTTTCTCTCACTAACCACTAACAACTAACATCTAACCCACTGTCCTGGATAGACAGCCCAGATAGCTGAGGTGTGTGCCCAGGACAGCGTGCTTGAACCTTAATTGGATATAAGCACAAAAATAAGTTGAAATGAAATGAAGTTTTATTTTTTATTTTACAATTTCAGGATATTGTAAATATAGCAGTTGAAGTAATAAATTCTTTTTTGTGTGGCCAATAAAAAACTTCACTACATTCCCTGGAATATTTTTTATTATTTAAGCATATAGAACAGAAAATCCAATTATGTTTGGTGCATATATGACGCCGTACTCCGCATTGGTTTCACTACGCTGGCTTATCCAGGTCAAAAACAAAGCCATGATTTTGAAAGTGGAACACTTTTGATGGGCTCGTACCAATCTCGGTTTTCATTGGCTTATCACAAGTATAGAATTCCCCAACAAGAGATCACGTGAGATTTCGCAATTTTGGAACAAATTTAACTGTCTTGATTGAGGGGTCGTCTCATATCTCCAAAACATATTTATATCCATAGAGGTATGGTACAACGCCTTTTCAGGGGTCGGTGAGTGGGGGATTTGCCTTGAAATTTTGACAGTGGCCAGCTGTTGGCATACGCGTTACATGTAAGGGGGTGTTACTAATTACGTAATGCTCTAGGGGTTGAGGAAGAGGGTACTGTGTTCGATTTACGTGACATGTTTGAAGACTATATGTTATTTTTATTCATTACTTAGATATAAAAAGGTGTTTTTTGGAAATGCGCGGTCAGTCTAGGATCAATCCCCATCGGCGGGTATACAAAAAGACCATGGTATGTGATATCCTGTCTGTGGGATGGTACTTATAAACAATCCCTTGCTAAAAAAAACAACTGTAGCGGGTTTCCAAGGCGTGTGTGCAGGATTTCAGCTGGGTTGGGGTTATAGACTGTGTTTTAAAGCAAAGTTTATATGGGGCCATGCTCCCCCCAAAAATACATTTCAATTTTTTTTAAGCTTGGGCAAGTAAGGGTTTCGACCTCCAATACCCTCCCCTGCACATGCATCCGATTCCTCTCTAAGATTATATGTCAAAATTACCAAATGTTAGACATCCAACAGCAGATGGAAGGAAGGATAGGATGTGTTTTATTTAATGACGCACTCAACACATTTTATTTACGGTTATATGGGGTCAGATGATTATTAAATCAATATGCTTTATCTTTGATGTCGTTAAACACCCTCCCCCTCCCAACTTTACCTTTTCCAAACGAAATAATATTGTTTTGAATTTGTCGATTTTAACACGTAAAATTAAGAAGTGAAAACGTTCATTGTCTACTTTAGTACGGTGTATTTTATTTAAAAAAGATATATACATAATATACAAACTAAACTTTGAAAGTTCTACTAACACTTTATAAAATATCAATTCTGAAATAGGAAGGTACGACTGTCGATAACACGTTGTCAAGATCAAACCGGTTTTAACTACAGCGCAAGATTTCTCTTTTAATTTTTTGAGACGAACCCTACAATTTGAAATTGGCAAACGCATGTGTTAACTGAAACTGACAACAGGCTGTCGTTTGTGCTTTGCCGAGTTATGGCGGCACAGGCGACGAATCAAGCGTTTACATTTGACGATATCTGTTCATAGCAAACACACACAACTTTTTTAAAAGTGCATTTTGTAAGGTTAGAGAGCATCTAACATAGTTTATCTAACATAGTTTAGGGATTTAATACAGAAGTACATACAGGGAGTTACCCCAGGCATGAAATGGTAGTTTTAGATATTAAACCTTGCAGCATACTAAAAGTGTCACGTTCTTATTGTTTATCATTACAAGAACTTAGAACCTGTACGCCCAGGTCAACCTAACACGATATGGTGTCAGAATCCAGAGGTTTTTGTAACAAACAAAGGTGAACTTTGGAGTATTTCCAGAAATAGGAAATCGCGGCCTCGTCTTGTCAGTTCATTTAGCAAAATTAGTTTGATGTCAGAACGTTGTGCACAAAAGATTCACCGAATCAAGGGAAACAACTGCATTTGTAACTATCCTAACAGGACAGACAGAGTTATACCCCTTGAACTATTTGTTGGTTTTTCGTCTACTGTTAAATCAGTGAACATTAAAAACAAAAATGGCAGAAAATGAGAACGGAGAAGTTGCTGAACAAGTTTTGAGACACCACTTTCGACCTAATATTCCTGTTCCAAGTAAATTAGAGATACATGCACGAAATATTGAGGTAACATGGAGAAAGTTCAATAGGCAATGGAGCAATTACGAATTGCAACAAGATTAGAGACTGAGTCACCTAAATACCATACTTCTGTCTTCTTGGCATGCGTAGGTGAAGAAGCCTTCGACATATTTGATGGGTTTTCTTTTGGACAAGATGAAGATGCAAATGACATTGACGATGTGCTAAGAAAATTTGAGCAGTTTTGCATAGGCGAAGCCAATGGAATATACGAAACATTTCTCTTCAACAAAAGGAACCAAGAAGAGGGCGAGACAATTGATACATATGTAACTTCACTGCGGAAACTCGTCAAAACATGCAATTTTAATACATATGAGGACCATATGCTCAGAGACAGGATAGTACTTGGAGTGAGAGATGACACAGTTCGTCAGAAACTCTTGGAGGATAGAAAGTTGACATTGTCATCGTGCATAGAAGTGTGCCGAGCACACGAGTCATCACACATACAAGCAAAAGCAATTACGAGCAGTGCACCAAGAGTCATTGACAGAGTGAACAGGAGAAATAGCCCGGGAACCAAACATACTGTGCAACAAAAGAAATGCAAGAAATGTGGAAGGCTACATAAACCACATGATGTTTGTCCAGCCAAAGATGCCGAATGCCGTAAGTGTTCTAAAAAGGGACATTATGCTGCAATGTGTTACAGCAAGGTTGGCAAGCCAGGTGGACAGAAAACTAGGTCTCACCGAGATGTTAGTGGTGTGACTGAAGATTCAAGAAAAATGCATTTCTAGGTGCAGTTTCCAAGATGGGGGTCGCATCTTGGTATGTTAATGTTTTCATGGAGAACCAAAGTATGCGTTTCAAGATGGACACAGGTGCAGATGTAACTGTCATCCCAGAGGGCTGTGTACCAGAGATAAAAACTCCACTCTATGAAAGAACTGTTTGGCCCTGGCCAAAACTCACTGAATGTGTTGGGCAAGTTCAGCACTAGGATGAAGTATAAAAATGCTGTTACAACTCAAGAGGTCTATGTTGTAAAGAATCTGCAAGAGCCGCTGTTAGGCAGGCCAGCGATTGAAGCATTACAACTGATAAAACGTATCGAGTCAGTTCAGAGTACATCCAACAGTTACAGAGAGGTATATCCTAAGCTCTTCTCGGGTCTGGGTAAAACAAAGAAAACCTACCAGATTAGACTGCGAGAGAATGCTGTACCATATGCCGTCTCTGCTCCAAGACGGGTACCACTGCTGCTGCAGATGAAGGTAAAAAAAGAACTGAACCGCCTGGAGGAGCTAGATGTGATTCATCCAGTGACCACACCAACAGACTGGTGCGCACCAATAGTAGTGGTGCCTAAAGAGAAGAAAGACACAATCCGCTTGTGTGTAGATCTGACAAAGTTGAACGAGAGTGTCAAGTGAGAAAACTATCCTCTTCCTTCCACGGACCAGCTGTTGGCACAGCTTGCAGGAGTGACAGTGTTTACTAAGTTGAACAGTAATAGTGGTTTCCACCAAGTGCCATTAGATGAAGGTTCACAAGAGCTGACAACGTTTATTACTCCATTTGGGCGCTTTTGTTATAAAAGGCTGCCCTTTGGAATTTCTTCAGGTCCTGAGGTGTTTCATCGCATCATGTCACAGTTGTTGTCTAACATCCCAGGAGTGATTTGTGACATTGATGATGTCCTGGTGTCAGGGCGCAGCCAGCAGGAACACGATCAGAGGCTGAAGGAGGTTTTGCAGAGACAGGAAGATGCAGGGGTGACCTTAAATGAAAAATGTGTTTTTAATCAGAGCCATATTAAGTTCTTGGGACATATCATCTCTAAGGAAGGTGTGCAGATGGATCCAGCAAAAGTAGAAGCGATCCAGAAGTTACCTTGTCACCAAAATGTGCCAGAATTGCTCCGTGTTCTAGGCATGATTAACTTTGTGCAGAAGTTTGCTTCAGACCTCGCTGACCAGACCAGACCTCTCTGGGAGTTGCTAAAGAAAAACATTCAGTGGACTTGGGAAGAAGCACAGGAACAGGCGTTTGTTTTTCTGAAAGAACAGTTAAGTTCGCCACCTGTGCTAGCTCATTATAGTCCAGACCGACCTACCAAGGTGTCTGCAGATGCATCATCCTATGGACTGGGAGCAGTCCTGCTTCAAGAGAAAGATGGAAGGTGGTGTCCTGTTTTCTATGCTTCCAGATCTATGACCTCGACAGAGCAACGTTACACACAAGTGGAGAAGGAAGCACTGGCATCCACATGGGCTTGTGAGAAATTTTCAGATTTCCTCTTGGGCCACCCATCATTCATCATAGAGACTGACCATCGACCATTGTTAACACTTCTCAAGACTAAGGGTTTGGATGAGCTATCACTGCGAATACAAAGATTTCGCATGCGCCTTATGCGGTACAACTATGACGTGATCTATACAGCGTGTAAGAACCTGACGACTGCAGATGCGTTGTCTCGCGCTCCGGTTGGATCTCCCCAGCAAACTGACCTGCTGTTGGAAAGTGATGCCACAGTCTGTGATTGATGGTATACCAGTGGCCCAGGGTTGGCTAGTAGAGATCAGGATGAAGCAGCAGCAAGACCGGGTATGTAGTCAAGTCGCTCGTTACTGCAGAGATGGATGGCCTGCTGTGAAGTCCAAACTTCATCCAGATGTTTGTCCATTCTTCATGGTGAGAGACGACTTAACAGTCCAAGAAGGACTATTACTTTATCGCACTAGACTTGTCATCCCAGTGGAAATGAGGAAGGACATTTTGACCCGAATTCATGATGGCCATCAAGGCATTGTAAAGTGCAGAGCTCTGGCCAAGTGTTCTGTGTGGTGGCCAGGAATATCTCAACAGATCCAGTCCATGATAGAAAACTGTGTAATCTGCGAGAAAGAGAGAAAAGCTAGACCTGAGCCATTGAAGCCGAGCAGTGTTCCGGATTTCCCATGGCAGAAAGTGGGAATGGACTTGTTTGACTGGCGTGGTAAGCAGTATCTACTCGTAGTAGATTATTTCTCTCGTAACATTGAGTTGGCTTATCTACAAGCCTCGACCTCTTCAGAGACTCTTATTGTTCATTGCAAGAGTATCTTCGCACGACATGGGATTCCTGAAGTTGTTCAATCAGATAATGGACCACAATTTGCAACCCAGAAATTCAGCAGATTTGCTACAGAATATGGATTCACCCATGAAGCCAGCAGTCCTCATTATCCGCAAGCTAATGGAGAAGCTGAAAGGGCTGTGCAGACGGTCAAGAATTTTCTGTTGAAAGCTGAAGACCCATATCTGGCGCTACTTAACTACAGAGCGACTCCTCTCCAGTGTGGTTTCAGTCCAGCAGAAATGTCCATGGGCCGTTGCCTGAGGACGAGAGTTCCAGTCGTCCCTGCCTTGCTTACTCCTGATTGGCCTAAGCTGGCTGACATGAAGTTGGCAAATGCAAACCAGAAGGAAGTGCAGAAAAAGAACTTTGACAGGCGGCATAGAGCTACTACACTTTCAACTCTGTCACTTGGAGATTGGAGATCAGGTTTGGATCAAAGAAACGACTGAGATGAAGGGGGGAGTTGTGAAGCCTATTTGTCCGAGATCTTATGCAGTCAGGACATTGACTGGGCTATGCAGAAGGAATAGGAGGCACCTAAATCGACGAAGTTCAAGTCCACCTCCTCATCAACTGATCAACCCTGCAGTGTCATCGACCTTGCCAAACCCTGCAGAGGACAATATTTCTATGGATATCGATTCTGTACCAGTGATGTCTGAGGAGACCATGACAGAGTCCGCTTCAGCATTGTCATTGTCTTCTGATGTAACAAACACCCATCCAAAGTGGACTATAACCCGAAGTGGTCGTGTAGTTAAAGTACCACAAAAACTGGACCTTTAAATGTGGGAAGTTTCGTTTTAAGTCGAACTGCATAGAGATATTAGTTTCAGTAGTTAGCCAGTTTCTTATCTGAACACTGCAAGTAGGACTGTTATTTGGAACACGAAAGAACAGTTAAGTCGGGAAGTGTAAAATTAAGTTTAATCTTAAAGAAAGGGGGATGTAAGGTTAGAGAGCATCTAACATAGTTTAGGGATTTAATACAGAAGTACATACGGGGAGTTACACCAGGCATGAAATGGTAATCTCAGCATACTAAAAGTGTCACGTTCTTATTGTTTATCGTTACAAGGACTTAGAACCTGTATGCCCAGGTCAACCTAACACCATACATTTGAGCTTGTATTTCACATTTGTACATGATGTTATTACATTGTAACCAGATAATGTAACTTTACCTGAAACTGACAACAGGCTGTCGTTTGTACTTTGCCGAGCTATGGCAGCACAGGCGATGAATCAAGCGTATACGTTTGACGATATCCGTTCATAGCGAACACACACAACTTTTTTAAAAGTGCATTTGAACTTGTATTTCACATTTGTACATTTATAATATGGTAACCAGAGAATCTAACTTTAACAAAAAAACAAAACACCCAGGTCTTTATCCTCAAGGCAGGCAGAGATGAAAATGTAGGATTTATTTCATTATGTTCTAAAGTTATACCATGTACTAGAACTAATGCTTTACCAGACTCCATTTTGAATGATTTTGCTTTGACATAATGAGCCACAATATACCAGTTAGGGGGTGGGATATAGCTCAGTGATACAGCACTCACCTGATGCACAATTGATCTAGGATCGATTCCCGTCTGTGGGCCCATTGGGCTATTTCTCGTTCCAGCCAGTGCTCTACAACTAGTGAAACAAAGGCCGTTGTATGTTCTATTCAGTCTGTGGGATGATGCATATAAAAGATCCCTTGCTGCTAATCAAAAAGAGTAGCCCATGAAGTGGTGACAGTGGGTTTCCTCTCTCAATATCTCTGTGGTCCTTAACCATATGTCTGACACCATATAACCGTAAATAAAATGTGTTGAGTGCGTCGTTAAATAAAACATGCCCTTCTATACCAGTTAGTAACTTTTATAAGGGCTCCATTTTGTCCAGTCAGGGACATTCTGTTTAGTACACATACTTTTAAAACTAAATCAGTGATTCAAACTTCCAAGTGTAATACAGTAATTATTCCTAGGTCCAGTGCTGTATATATAACATACAGCTTTTGGTATCTTTAATTGTCGACTATTTAAAAATTATTTTGCAAACAACATAGTGTTCCAGATATAGGGCTTTAAATCACTCTAATTTGGGCAAAACAGGTTTTTTTTCTGTTCTAAGCAAACCAAGGTCTTTTCAGTTAAATAATGTTAATACTAGCTGATAAAGAGTTGAAAATATTACACATTTATGCATTTCAACTTATTTTAATGTAACTGTAGCTTAACATTCCATTGAAAGAAAGAAACCTTTTATTTAACGACTCACTCAACACATTTTATTTACGGTTAAATAGTGTCAGACATATGGTTAAGGATAGCACAAACCATGGCCTTTGTTGAACCAGTTATGGATCACTGGTCGGTGCAAGTGGTTTACACCTACCCATTGAGCCTTGCGGAGCACTCACTCAGGGTTTGGAGTCGGTATCTGGATTAAAAATCCCATGCCTCGATTGGGATCCGAACCCAGTACCTGCCAACCTGTAGACCGATGGCCTAACCATGACCATCACTGAGGCCGGTTAACATGTTTTGAGGTTAGCATATTTGTACTTAATTTGGGCTTGCTTATTTTGGGCACACCCTTTGTTGCTTCAGCTTTGGTGCAGTCTAAAGCACTGCGAATAGGACAAACAGGAGATTCTCATATGAAATGGGACTTTATTATGCTTAGTGGTAGAGCATTCATCTGAAGTGCGATATATTGCATGAACATTAGCTTGTAATGGACTGGGATGTGTGTTTCCCACTCTAACCAGTGCTGAAGTATCACTGGTACATCTAAGGCTGTGGTATGCATGTACTGTCCTGTCTATGGGGAAGAAAATGAGGATATGTGATGGGAGCAGGTTTCCCCTTTTTTCTTCATCTGAAATTATTATATTGGACATATATAGCCATAGTTTGAAAATATGCCATGGTATTTTTACATATATTATTGTGATAATATAATCCTAGGCAAACTGGTGTGAACAAGTATTAAAGGCAGGTAATGTTTGTAGCATCACCCAGTGCAGGTTGCTCTTTCAATTATGGTAATTCATTCATTTTTGACTTTATACTAGATCCTTTTTTTTCCAGATTATTGAGGAAGTCAGTATTCAGAAGAA
The DNA here is from genome assembly GCF_016097555.1 of Gigantopelta aegis. Classification (NCBI taxonomy): domain Eukaryota; kingdom Metazoa; phylum Mollusca; class Gastropoda; order Neomphalida; family Peltospiridae; genus Gigantopelta; species Gigantopelta aegis. The sequence continues at coordinate 31,682,683 of NC_054702.1, forward strand.
TGGATTTTGACTGTAACAGAGACCATAATGTTTTTGATGATACCTGAAAATGCATCTTAAACGATTTTATAACTTGAAATCATGCATTTTGTTTTTTGTGGTCTTTTCCACTGTTTCGTGGATTGTACTGGAACTTTACTTGCTGTCTATAGTTCGAAAAAATGAGAAAGGTGATATATTTAATCCAAACCTGTTTACTTCGAAACTTCCTCAACATACAGGTCTTGGAAAGCTGGTGACCGTCGAATCTGCTTTTGAAAAGTTAAAAAAGATACACCAACAAAAGTTGAAACAGGCTGGCATGAAAATGCCTGTTTTTGAAAAGTTTAATGATTTTAGAAATGGAACAGGCAATAAGGTCTTGAAGGATAGTTCTATTTTGAAGAAGCTGAAACTAATCCATCATCAAAAAATGAACAAAGCTGGCTTCGTTATTGAAGCCCAAGGCAACCTTCAGAAATCCGTCACAGTTACTGATCTACTGTTAGCGCTTCCACAGACTCTGGAGATCAACTATAACGTCCATGTATTTTATTATCCATGGTATGGCAACCCAGAAAATGATGGTCGGTACTTCCATTGGAATCACCATTATATTCCACACTGGAATAAGATGGAGAGTATTAAGTGGCCTTTGGGACTGCACAAGCCACCTGAAGATATTGGAGCGAACTATTACCCTCTGCTTGGACTGTATAGTTCTGGTGATCCCAAGGTGGTTAAAGCTCATATGGCCCAGATCCAGAGCACCGGAGCTGGTATGAATTTTTATATGCATATTTTTAATAATGCTTAATTAAGGTGAGCTCCCACTAAATATTTGTGGTCGCTATTTAACTAATAGTATATTTTTAGCACTGTATAGAGGATTTGACCATTCAAAGAATTTGAGCATTTTAGTTGTTTTCTGTCTTCCATCTTTAAATAAACAAAACTTCAGTTGAATTCCATTTTGGTGCTGTAATGTTACAAATTGCAAGTTGTACATCAGAGGAATTGATCATTGTAATGGATTCTGAGAAAATGTCAAGGAATCTTTTATTTGCACTTTCCTGTAAACAGCTTTTGATATATACCAGTCAAGACTGGAATAGGTTCCTGGTACAATGTATATGCAGGTTTTGTTTTGTTGCATAACGTTATGTGTATAGGTTGGTTGTTAGTAGTATTTTCACTTAGTTTGACTTGTTTTCAGGTGTTGTTGTGGTTTCATGGTATCCGAGGAGTACAGCAGATAAGGAGGGAAAGGAACCAGACATGTTGATGCCACTTATTTTAGATTCTGCTCAAGATTATAATCTGAAGGTTGGTTTGTTTCAAAGAAAAAATAATTTTGTTTAAAATGCACCCCAGCACTTTGTCATCTTCTAGAATAATTGTGACATAGATTTCATTGTGGAGAAGGAATGTACTGTCACTGAGATATTTTTTATCAGATTAACAACACTTTTCTTTATATTTAAGAGTGGTGGAAAATAATTTCATATGAATAGTTTGATCTATTCTTCAAACTGTTCATATAAGGGTAAACATTTCCTTTGAAATTAGAAGTAAATTGAAACAATGTTCAGAGGTATTCATTTGAATCATTGTTGTCTGGGGTTTTGTGGTTGTTTTTTTTGTTGTTGTTTTTGTTTTTTGGGGGTTGGGTGGGTGTTTAGGTTATGTATGACAAAAAAAGTTTTATTTTTTCTATACGAAGATGTTTGGAAATAAGAAAATGTGCCCTTTTTAGTTTAAAATTATCTTCTTGTCCAGCTGAAGAAGCCCCTGTATTAAAGTGCTCTGATTCTTTCTAGCAGGGTTTCTGCCAGAGGGTAAAACGGGTATGGCGCCATACCCAAATTGTTTACGTTAACCTTTTGACAAAATTAATTACTCTTATCATTACTGCATGATTTTCTTAACCCTAACACTAAACTTAAACCATTTTCTTTCTGGGGGAGTCCCCCACACTCCCTGTTGACTGTAGTTGCATTCAATTCCATAGCGCCATACCCAAAAATGTCTTTCTGGCAGAAACTCTGTCTAGTTATTTGGAGCTAGGTACAGGCCTTCAAGCTGGGATCTAATTCACTAATCTCTTACAACTTAACGATCTCACAGAGCAGTACAAAGAGACTTGTAAGGACAATTTGATGTTGCTTAAAAGAGTTTTGTGAATTAGAACCCTGGGCCTATATTTTCGAAGCTGTCATAGCGCTACGATATTGTAAAGCAATTGTAGGCTATGACGTCACTGTGGCGTGTGTTGTACTGATGTAATAGCCTATGATGGTTTTGCGATATTGTAGCACTAAGATACTTTAAAAATCTGTAGTCAGGGCCCATATTTTGGAAGCCATCTTAGTGCTACGAAATTGTAAAACTATCATAGGTTGTGACGTCACTACAGCACACGCCATAGTGACGTCATAGCTTACAATGGTTTTACGATTTCGTAGGCTAAGATTGCTTCAGAAATATGGGAACTGGAACATAAAATATGTTTATTTCTTGGATTTCTATACAATACATTTCAGGTTGCTTTTCACATCGAACCATACAAGAACAGAAACCACATTACATTGAAGCAGGACTTGAAATACATCATGGACAGTTATGGAGAGCACCCGGCCTTTTACCGCATGATTCACAGAGGAAAATATCTTCCAGTTTATTACATTTATGACTCTTATCTTGTGTCCTCCTCCAACTGGTCCAAGATTTTAAAACCTGGTGGTGGTGGTGATAGTGTGAGAAACACAGACTTGGATGGGATCTTCATTGGCCTGCTTGTTGAGCTGAAGCACAAAAGAGATCTTACTAATGCTGGCTTTGATGGGTTCTACACATACTTTGCAAACAATGGCTTTACCTATGGCAGTTCTTGGAAACATTGGCACGACATTGCACATTTTGCTCGGACAAACAGACTTCTGTTTATTCCCAGTGTTGGACCGGGATATCTGGACACCCGGATACGACCATGGAACAGAGAAAATACCAAGCCGAGGGATCATGGTATTTATTACGAAGCATCCTTCAAGTCTGCAATGGATGTGCATCCACTAGTGATAACTGTGACATCATTCAACGAATGGCATGAAGGAACACAGATAGAACCGGCTATTGCTAAGCGAACAGCTAATTATGTGTATGACGATTACCAACCAGAAGGTCCCTTGTTCTATTTAAACCTGACTAGAAAATGGGTTGACAGATTTGCTCATATACAAGGAGTATGACATGAGTTTACTGTATAAAATGAATGATATAAGTTGAAGAGTGATTGGAATAATATATTTAATGAACAAATTTTGTAAATCACATCAACCAAAAGCAATACAATTCTCTAGAGCAGTGTTTTCATTCTGGATTTATTTATAAAGTTTGTTTTGTTTAACAACACCACTAGAGCACATTGATTTAGTAATCATCGGCTATTGGATGTCAAACCTATGGTCATTTTGTTACAATCATAGAGATGAAACCTGCTACATTTTCCATTAGTAGTAAGGGATCTTTTATATACACCATCCCACAGACAGGAGAGCACATACCACAGCCTTTGATATACCAGTCGTGGTGCACTGACTACAGGATTTATTTATTAAGTCCTTTATCAGGGTTGAAAATGGCAGTTGCCTGGTTGCGAACTTTATTGGCTAAGGGCGACTAAGTAGTTCACAAAGGTAGTCCGTTAGGCGACCATCGATATTAGGATATTAGGCCAGTATGGTACCAGTTAAAAAAGAAAGCCACTGAAACTGAATTGAATACGACAAAATACACATTAAATAAGAACATATTAGATCTAAAATCTTGACACCAAGACTTACATGATGACAAAACTGTCCAAATATTACTGTAATAAACAATAAGTATGCTGTTATGCTTTGTAATATGATAACAAAGTACATCGTATATTTTGGTAAAATGTTTTTTTTTTTTTTTTCATTGATTTATTTTATTTTGATATTTATTTTATTAGTAGCCTACTACTGTAGCATTTACAATATCCAAATTAAACGCACACGTTTACGTGCTTCATCCATAGGAGGACATCCATTCCCAAGGAAATCCATTACTGGAGATTGTACCCCTTCTTGCATCACCAGTTTATTTCATCCCTCATGCATCGCCACAAAGAGGACTGCCACCCAAGACTAGGTTTATATACTAAAGCATGCACAGTTCTGCCTTTATTATCTTTGTATTGCATGATTTGTTTTTACTTAAGAGACATCGAAAGTCAAGCTGAAAATTTAAAAGTGTCTCAACTAGAGTTTTGATTGGATAGTTCTGAAACTCGGGCAGTCTTCACAAACTTATATTTAGAAAATTTAGCATTTTTATTAAATATTTTTAAAAATAAGTTTTAAAAGTCTATCTTCTGGAGTTTTGATCACATAGTTCTCAAACGTGATGTTATGATTCTCTAATGCATTCTCCATAAACCAATAGAGAGACATAAAATTTATTTTTATTTTAAAAAATTTTAAATTTAAAATCTGAAAGTCTGTCTTTTATAGGGTTTTTTTTATCAAGTAGTTTTGAAACTTGTTTCTATGATTCTCTGGGTCCCTCTCAGTTTGATGATCATGTATGCATCTGTATGCAAGATATGGTCCAAACAAGGATTTACTGTTATGTGCAGTAGACCGTGAAAAGTAGATCACAGTGACGGTCACTGAGTGACCTAGTAATAGTATGCTACACACCACCATCCCAAGTTGTTCCTACATGTTAAGTTTGATGGTCCTGTATGCAAGATATGGTCCGGACAAGGATTTACTGTTATGTGCAGTAGACCGTGAAAAGTAGGTCACAGTGATGTAGTCATAGTACGCAACTAAGAAATATTTTGGAAGTTTCAATAAAACAAAACATTATTATTAAATTTTTAAAATTTAGATAGAAATTTTCAGACTGAAAATGAATAGAGATATTTTGAAATATGAAATTATTTTTTTTTAAATGCAAATGTAATATTGAAAATTTAAAAGTCTATCTTCTAGAGTTTTGATTGGATGGTTCTAAAATTTGGTACAATCAATGATTCTGAGGGGCAGTCTTCACAAACTAATAGATTAATATTTTAGGAATATAAAATATTTATTCAGTAAAACAAAAAATTAACATTCAAAATTTTCATAATCTACTACTAGAGTTTTAAATTTAAAAGATTAAAATAGAAATTTAACACTGAAAATATGAAAGTCTATCTTCTCATAGTTTTGAATGATAGTTCTAAAACTATGACATGACAAATTGTGCTTAGGAAATATGTTGGCTTTGTGTGAATTACCCAGATTGTTCATGTATTAAGGTCTTATATTATTTCAAACTAATCAGATGTACAAAGACGAGACAGAAATCAGTATGTAATCACTAAACAGCTGCCAAAATAATAGGTATCCAAATATTACTATTTACTCCCACAATCTTAAGATATTTCTTATACAGTTTTGTTTGGATAATTCTTCAATTTGACACATTAATATTCTAAGATGGTCTTTACAATTTAATTAATTGCCATTTACCAGCGACAAAATTGAAAGTAAATAATAGAGCTTTGTAGGCTGATAGACCTTGTTTATTTATGCATCATAAATTCTCAAAAACAAAACCATGTTCTTTTAACTGGAATTTAAAAATGAAACCACATTTTCTTGGCCGTTGACATGACAACACATTTATTTATGTAGTACTGGATCAGGGTTTGAAACTGTTGTTATGTGCATGCCAATACACAGGAATATACATTTGCTAATTGTATATATTATTAACTAAAATGGATGAATAAATGTTAGAATAATGAAGCTTCCCAAGATTGTTATGTGTTTAAATGAGCCAAGCCAGCATTGTATTCATATTAATTAGTCATGTATGACAGACATTCAAGAAGTCTACAGCTCAACGTAATATTTCAGGCATATTAATTAGTCATGTATGACAGACATTCAAGAAGTCTACAGCTCAACGTAATATTTCAGGCATATTAAATTTTGCATTGCATTTTTCAGTGTTTGTTATCTAATACATTATTTTATTTATTCCAGTTCTGCTCTGTTTTGCTATCCCGTCATGGTAGAATGTTTTGGGGGAAGTTTGATGTTATGTTTTTTAAGAGTCCTTGAAACATCTCAGCAGTAAATACATCATTGGAACCATCGTAAGGAGGATGTGGAAACGACTTTAATCCATGTTAAGTTGTTGCAGAAACAGACGATTCTGTGCGAATTGTTGCAGGAGCATGATGCATTGTTGTAGCTTTCCACAGTGTCTGTTTTTAATGGCCTGTCACATTTTCAACTCAACTGCATAGTAAGCATGTTAATTGTTGTTTCTTTCTGAAGGAATCCTTCACAAAACAAAAAAATCCCCAAATTCCAGAAAACCGTAATACCTTTCTTGCAGAAGAAACCCTTTTGAATTTCTTTGGAGAGGGTGAGACAGGGTGATTACCTGATGCCTTTTTTATTATTATAAAAAAAAAAAAATAGGTTTCAGAATTAAAATAATGAAGACAAATTTCATATTGCATAAATTGTTTTAGGACTTACGGTCTTAATGAAACTGCATCAAAAGAAAAGTTGAATGTCACTTGCACTGTACTTGCTAAGTAAAGCATAATTTGTCTATTACAAAGTACCACGTACCATTTCGGCCCTTTTCATTAAAGGAACATTCCTGACTTTGTAGTAACTGTAACATTTCTGGCTAATATATAGCGTCGTCAACGTTAAAAATTAAACGTTACGTATTAGTTATTAAATTTCTGCTTGGAATAGCAATATCTGTATATATCTAATGTGATTCTGATCATCGCCATGCTTACAATAGCATAAACTGGATTTTTACCTCCTAGTAATTTCGTACTTACTACACACAAATAGTAGGATGTAAAATTCAAATCGAGCTATTTTAAGACAACACTAATAAGACCAGAAGCATTGGATATAAAGACACTGATATTTTAAAACTGGACCTCTGTAAACCGGAATTCTCTCAAAACAGGACGTTTTTAGCGGCCCCATTCTGAATATCTGTATGGAAGAGAAGCTCTCTAAACCGGATACCTCTTGTAGCCTGACTTTTTGGTTGGTCCCGAAGGTGTTCGGTTTAGAGGAGTTTCATTGTATAATCAATATGTAATTGTTTTGAAAATGGCGTTGCAGTGTCAGGAATTTCCTTTTATTTGATGTTTTTCGGTGGTTCTCATGAGAGAAGTCGACATGGTGGCCTTAACCCTCCATGCCTCCCTCGCATTTCTCTCGATCTCGCAATCTCTTATATCTTTTCTCTTTCTTTCTCTTTCTCTAACATTCATACACACACACACACACACACACACACAGAGAGAGAGAGAGAGAGAGAGAGAGAGAGAGAGAGAGAGAGAGGCAAGATGATATTCGAGTTAACGCACGCACACAACAGTTGGTTAGATTTAACATATATTTTACATGTCAAGCATTTGCAGCTTTTGTTTGCATACTATTATTGTTTGCCATTTTGTTTTAAACTGTAATCCAACAGTTTGATAGAATAAAGAAAGTCGTTATTGGTATTAATTATTAACTACCAGTAGTTGGCTTTGTGCATCGTGCATAATGTACAGGTGTCGGGGTGTGCATGTGTTTGTAAAATACACAAAGGAATTAAATTTTCTAAACGACATTTATTAAACATTGATGTCTGAATCAATGAAATCTCAACTATTGAATGGAATAAGTTTATAAATATTTACTTGGTGCTTTGTCTCATGATCCTTATGCTGTGCAGTGACGTCAATTTTCATTCTTAAATTACCGTACCTGTTTTTCATTTGCAATATTGCCTACCAGCATAATATTATACAATGCATATTTCTGTATTTACTTGCATGTATTTAATCCACACAGAATTCTGTATAGATTGCCACTATAATATATAGTTAGGTTGCGGGAAAGATATGTATAGGGAAGGGCATAAGCTATTTAGAAGTTGCGGCGACATTTGTATAAATTTGTGAATAGAATTAAATACGATTTTCCAAGCAGCAAGAAAATAAAAAATTAATATTTTGAATGACAGTTTTTAGCAGTTTTAATGTTTATTTTTGAATGGGAAAAGGTACAAGTCCCCCCCCCCCCCCCCCCGTCGGAGATATATGCACAGACCATTTTAACAACAAATTTAACTCACAGTAAGAATGAAAGAGAATACGTTTGCTGTCGTCATCCCATCCACCAGTCCCTCAGCCACATCAACAACACCCCCACCCCACCCCCATGGCACAATTTAGGGATTACGGATACTAGTGTTACACTGATAAAAATTAAAATAATTAAGAAGGCATTTTTAACGATTGATAAATGCAAATCATGGAAATATTATTTTAATTTAATAAAAAAAAAAAGAACAGAAAAAAAGGAAATCCACCAGCAGCATTCATGCGCATTGTTTTTTACGGTGACACTCGCCATGCTCCCTTAACCGACGAGAAACAGCTTGGCTGTATCAGTGTATGCAAGGCGACAGCAGTTCACTAACCACTACGTTAATCAGAGCGTTGGAAGGCTGTGTCAAGTTGCAGTATTGATCTTCCGTACACGGCACACGCACGACATGACCAGCGCTCACCTACTTCAACTATAGTTAATACGATGTTATGTTATGTCTGAGGATACCACACTAACGGTATCGTTCTTTCTAGAGATAATATGTGAACAATACTGTGTAAATGTGGCGTATTTTGTACCGTTTTATACACTGGAAACATTAAATGTACAGAAAGGAAAGCCAGAAAGCTGTAGACGAGGAAAAAATGGAGCTGAAAATTAACATATGATGCTGGTCTATTTTCACTGATTCGTGTAAGTTCTTGTCGTTAGTCAACTGGTGTGGTGCGGTATTGTGCAGCGACTAAATGGAGAATCTACGGACTACTAGTATTCACGCAGTTTAGTGTCTGCAAAGGTTTAGGAGACTGGGTTATTTGCAGGGCCGTGGAAACGGTAAGTGAAGGGGTTTTCTGGGGGGTGGGGGGGGAGGGTTGGGAAGGGGGCACACGCTATGGCGAGTGCACAAAAAAAATCAATGGGGTTGGGGGATGGCTTATATATAAAGCTGGATCCCCCAAAGTGTATTTTAGACCTCAAAAGGGTGTACCCAGGTATGAACATGCCTGATGTGCACACAAGCAACACGGAGTTGTACTTATACTAAAATAACTGGGGGTGGGGGGGGGGGGGGGGGGGGGTAAATGGAATAAGGACACAATTATTTACTAGTAGTGTCTTCTTAAGCTAGACACAAATGACATTAACTACACTAGAACCTTTTTCGTGTGTGTTTTGTTTTTGTTTGGGAAAGCAAATTATACCACCCTCCCCAGCCCCCACACCGCTAAATACGGCCCTGCACTAAGCGTGAAATTGGAATATTATATGTTTGATGTGCGTGACAGTGTGACATATTAGTAGTTGCATGGCCAGCTGATGGTCAGTTCTGCTTGACTACAAGTCAGTGTCACTGATTTAGTCCCGTTATGTTGATACAGGCTTTAGCCCAGAACAGATTATATATACATCTGGGAAAAAAATAAGCGCACCTGTTTCAAAAAAAGTTTGTTTTGTTTAACGACACCACTAGAGCACATTGATTTATTACTCATCGGCTATTGGATGTCAAACATTTAATAATTCTGACATATAGTCTTAGAGAGGAAATTCGCTACTTATTTCCATTAGTAGCAAGGGATCTTTTATAAGCACCATCCCACAGACAGGATAGCACATACCACGACCTTTGATGTACTAGTCGTGGTGCACGGGCTGAAACGAAAAATAGACCGATCGCACTTCAGGTGGGCGCTTTACCACTGGGCTGCCCCCCACCTCCCCGTTTGAAAACCTGTGTGCTGGCACAGAAACTAGAACGTGCTATTTCTTGACATTTTAGGAAGTGATATTCATAATATTGGTAGACATTTCATTGAATTATTTACAAAATTAGTTCGTGACTTAAATATAGAACTGCATGATGCCCAGGGCAGTTGTGGCTGTTATGGCCCCAATGTGCTTCCTGCGACGACAATGGCATTGGCTTGTATAGCCGCAACAAATCTGGGTGACTGCTACTGGTGGATCCAGTATCTGTATTTGATGCCCCAGAATGTCCCTGGTGTGTTCCAGAAGTCTGGGATCTGGACTTGTGACAGGTCCAGGGATGGTCATGATTGCCTTCTGCTGGAGGATCTCTGTTACCTGTTGAAAACGGCGAGGTCTCGCGTATGTAGACGGATCTGGTAGCCAGAGGGTGGTTATCAACGATCGGATCCAGAATTTGACACCTTGTCACACACACACTCATCAGATTTCCCTAACGCAGCATCCTCCTGCACTAAAGGCGACTGTGGGACGAAGTAAGTTTCTGCCATAGGCGTGTATGCCGTCTTTCCTTGCTGCCAGAAACGAATTCGCCCGTATGTGACACGTAAAAGATGCTCGAGATCATCCGAACAGTTGATCTTCCTTCGTGTCCTCAGGTTCCATACACTCGAGCCAGTGCATCACGACTGGTACATCAACGGTCGTGATATGTGCTATCCTGTCTATGGGATGGTGCATATCAGAGATCACTTGCTGCTAATCGAAAAAAGTAGCCCATGAAGTGGCGACAGCGGGTTTCCTCTCTCAATATCTGTGTAGTCTTTCACCATATGTCCGACGCCATATAACCGTAATTAAAATGTGTTGAGTGCGTCGTTAAATAAAATATTTCCTTCCTTCCTTCAGGTTCCATACACGACTTATCAAAAACTATGTCAAACGGTGCCTGCTATTACGCATCTTAGCAAGCCAAGGTACCATTCCGTATAGGATACTGCATTTCGACACAGTATGCTTTACGGAATGGTACCTTAGCTTGTGAAGATGACTATGGCGATGCATAGGGCGCTTGGTCATCCTTGACCTCAAACCTAATCAGAGTTGATTTCTCAGTGTTCGTGGTTAAAATCGTCCATAGTTACAATATTATCCGTGGAGCATCCAGTTCTTCAGATAGGTGCTTGTGGCAAACATCCTTTAAGTAATTAATTTGCCGATGTCAGCTCATAACCGAATGCTAATGGTAACTGCGCTGATGACCAACAGCTTTGTGGGGCATTCCTGCATTAGGCTTAATCGTGCGTATCAATCACAACCTTTCGCGACAGTGATGAACCTTTTCAGGGGTTGCCTAACTTTTGTCAGGTGTATATTATACTACCTGGTTTATAACAGATTGTGACCAGTGATATATCTCGTGTATATCTATACTATGACCATGGCTAGTATGTTATTTAATCATCATTAGTATACTTCGGACTTTTTCTTTGTTGTTTACAATGTTTGTTGACTGTATGTATGAAAGTCTGTTAAAGCATTGCTATTTTTCTCCACTGTCCTGTTTTCTGATGAACTGTAGATAACGCCAGTCTTTAAACTTATATTCTATACACATATATCATTATACCAAAAGCAGTTACAGCCTGCAGGGCTCAGAAACTGTAACATGAGCTTACAGCTGTGTATGCGCATGTGCATGCACAATCTAATTAAAATTAGCCCCACTGGTTAATTACTAACCCCGTTGGAACTCACGTCCAGTTGACCTTTCAATCGACCAATCAAAACCTTACTCGCAAAATCATGCCAGTGGTTTAAAAAGAATTTGAAAACATTCGGGATTATACCGAGGGTATACGGAATGATATTTAAATTGTTATTTATAAATGAAAGGTCACCTGGAAGTGGGAGTCCACGCAATGCTCTCACATCTACTGGTAGACCAGAGTCCACGCAATGCTCTCAGATCTACTGGTAGACCAATAGAGCTAATTTTAATCAGATTGGTGCATGCATACATGTGCGTGCGTGTGTGTGTATTTGTGTATGTGTTTGTTATGTTAGCGTGTTTGTGTATATATCTATACGCACGTACTTGTATAGGCCTACATGCATGCGTGTGTCTGTGTTTGTGTATGTATGTGCGTGCGTGTGTATGTGTAGGCAAACGAGTATGTATGCGGACACACGTGCGAGTTCTGTGTTATAACATAAAATGGACGTTCTTTTGATGAATATGTTAAACATAACCTGCACGCACTGAGATACTCGGTCACGTTTAATAATAATTCTTATCTATGTGTGTGGCGTCGCCTAGTCGTGCGTGTTATCTTTATAACCTGGATAGGTGATATAACACTATCGTTCAGTTTGAACCATGTTTAATAATATTTATTTATATGTGCGATCGTGTTATAAAAATTACGAGTCCAAAGGATATTTTTATAAAGTGTTAGCTAGGTATTTTGTAAATATGCTCCAGATATCGTTCCTACGGACCTGTAGTTATTGTAATAGAGGTGTACTATTTTAACTTCGTGTGTGTGTGTGGGGTGGGTGGTGGGGGGGGGGGGCATAGAGTGCACAAAAAAGGTGGGTATATTTGATACCGAAATAACATGGGGCATATTTAAATTGAAATTAGGATGCACGTCCTAGTTCATGCGCCATGACATTTTGGCTCCAAATGCGGTTTTAAGGTCATAGCAAGACAGGCGCAGCAAAAATCGACGTCTAACCGCGGGAAATAAAAAAAAAAAAAAAAAAAAAATTGCCGCGCGTGCTTACCAGAGACCAGAAATTTAATTTGTTTAGCCTTATCGGTAGGAATAATATGTTTGGTGGAAACGGGTTTCCCAGGCTCGTAGGCTAGCCAGATGGTGTTACTTGGGAGCATTTGATCTTTAAGGCACGCACGCAATGGCAAAGTTTTTGTTTTGTTTTGTTTTGGATTTTTTTGGTGGGGGACTGATGGAAATTGGGCACGTGGACCAACTCGTGAAAAGGGCAACCCAATGAAAAAGAAAGAAAGAAAGAAAGACCCCCCCCCCCCCCCAACACACACACACACAACAAGAGGCATAAAAAGGCAACAAAGTGGATGAATGGACCCCCCCCCCCCCCCCCTTTCAATCCACTGCTGCAAAATGACCGTATGTGTTTGGCACTACAGGGCCGTACCCTCGGAGGTGTGGGGGGCAGGGGCCGGGGGGCAGTTGCCCGCCTGAGAATCTCACCTTTTTTTTTTACTCTAGAAAATAGCATACACATTTGGGTGCGAGTGCGAATAATTTTAACATGCTCATATACCACTAGAGTTTCGAGCATGTCCGTCCCGGGGCCTGTCTCTAGATAGCCAGTGACTTGCTCGGGACAGAACAAAATTAAGGGGATAATTTTGAAATTTACATCCAAAAATTAAATAGTGGGCCTTTAAAATTTTGATGCGCATCTCTAATTAATATAATTAATAAAGAAAATCTACTCATTAAATTTGGTCGCTAGATTAGATCGGGCGGTCAAAAAGAAATTAGATAGATAGATATAACACGCCTGATTTGGGATGGGTGGTTGAAAATGGACAGAATTTTTAAAATAGCAATTAGTAAAAGAAATTAGTAGGATTAAAATTAGAAAGAAAAAAGTTACAAGCCAAAAATAATTGAATTGACTGCTCGGCCGAATATTTATATAATTCACACATTTGGGAGTTTAATTTGTATAGTGCTTCATTTGTTTATAAAAAAGTAGTACCCCCTAGGATTTTGATCAGAGTACGGCCCTGCACTAGATGGCAATAATTTAAAACATGCGCTTGTCCACTTTGTAATGACTATAGGTCATTTCCCGCCGACTTCATACTTTGACGAAGATGAATTATTTTATTTATGAAGCGACCCCGGTACACGTTATTCGAGTACACTATATATTTAATTAGTTATTATATAATATTTTGAAACCAATGCAGATATTTTTGCAAATCGCATTAATAATTAAAGAGCCTATGTCGACTTAGCTAGCTACTTTAAATGTTAGAAAATCTAATAAAACAAAAGAAAAATGAGTTTTTATGTGTGTCTGTGTATCTAGGTCTCTCTCTGTGTCTCTGTCTGTCTGTCTCTCTCTCTCGCTCTCTCTCTCTCTCTCTCTCTCTCTCCTCTCTCTCTCTCTCTCTCTCTCTCTCTGATACTCTCTGATACTCTCTCTCTCTCTGATAGTGTGTGTGTGCGCGCGCGTGTTGCATTTGTTAACAGTACCTTTATTGTTCATATTAAAACCGGTGAAAAATAATAGTGTATCTATATATATAATATGAACAAAGTGGATTCGTGCGAGCAGAAAACATCTTCTGAACTTCTATTGTTCATAATTAGATCCCCCTGAGTAGCTAAAACCACTGTTTAACCTAACTTTTTAACAGCAATTCTCTGTGCACGGTTTATCGGTAGGTTTTTATAGTGAAGGTCCAAACTTGCTCTTTTTTAATGTGTTTATGAAGATCATACATGTACATTAAAGAGATTGTCCCGGGTTTGCTGATATTGTAATACATTTCAAACCGACAGAGAATATTTAATGATTAAAATTCAATATGAACACATTTTTTTATTTTGAATATCAGTTATTTTTAATACAAGGTGTTTCTGATCGCCAAAATGTTTCCTGGAGCCAAGATAACCACTAACAACTAACCCACTGTCCTGGACAGACAGCCCAGATAGCTGAGGTATGTGTCCAGGACAGCGTGCTTGAACCTTAATTGGATATAAGCACGAAAATAAGTTGGAATAAAATCAAATAAATGAATGGAGCCAAGATTTGATTCCCAATAATTTTGTACGTGCGGCAAAACATATATTAGGAAGAAAAATTAAGTTTTAGCTACTACAAACATAAGGACGACCAGAAGCACATTGAGTACACAGACACTTATAGTCTAAACTAGAAAATGTATTTAAAACGTGTAATTTTAATTGTTGTAAAGGCTGTATTAGTCAGAAACATATTACAATGGCAGGAAGGAAATGTTTTATTTAACGACACACTCAACACATTTTATTTACTGTTATGTGGCGTCAGACATATGGTTATGGACCACACAGATACTGACTCACTGAGAGAGGAAACCCGCTGTTGCCACTTCCTGGGCTACTCTTTTCGATTAGCATCAAGAGATCTTTTATATGCACCATCCCACAGACAGGATAGTTTATACCACGGCCTTTGATATGCAAGTCGTGGTGCACTGGCTGGAACGAGAAATAGCCTAGTCCAATGGGCCCTCCGACGGGGATCGATCCCAGACCGACCGCGCATCGAGCGAGCGCGTGCTGTAACCCCGCCGTGGTGCAGGGGTGTAACATTCTCTTTGAGAATGGCCAATACAGCACACAATTGAAGTTTTGAGTAAAAGTCAGCATTTTTGCACAGTCCTTTACACTGTGTTTTTGTTTAGATCTTGAATTTTTATATTGATGTTGATCATCACTTTATTTGTTTGCATTACCATAGTTTGACACCCAATAGCCGATGTATTTTTCGTGCTGGGGTGTCGTTAAACATTCCTTCATTCACGAGCGAGCGCCTGACCGCTGGGCTACGCCCCGCCCCTCAATTAGATAAAAACAAGGGCTTGGCAACTGTTTTCTGTGCCGATGGCAGGTGCGACCGGTGGGGTAGGGTATACTCACCTTTTTGTGGTAATGCCAATACTCTTATTAGCTATAATATTCCAAGTGGCAGTCCTCTTACGTGCGAAACGGTTAATTATGACTTTGTCAAAACGACCTTTTGATTCTATCTTGTGCATAGATAGAGTTTTGAAATTTGTGTTTTTTGTCTATCAAATTAGTTGTACTCATCATGGTTTGGGGCGGGACGTAGCCCAGTGGTAAAGTGCTCGCCTGATGCGCTGTCGGTCTGGGATCGATCCCTATCGGTCGATTCATTTGGCTATTTCTCGTTCCAGCCAGTGCACCATGTGCTATCATGTCTGTGGGATGATGCATATAGAAGATCCCTCAATACTAATGGGAATATGTAGTAGGTTTTCTCTCATAAGACTAAACATATATATATATATATATATATATATATATATATATATAATATATATATATATATATATGACATCCAGTAGCCAATGATTAATAATTCAATGTGTTAAACAAAATAAACTTTAAATGTTTCATCGTGTTTTAAATAATAGTGTACAAACGCCTCAAAAGAAGGTGTTTGTGATTTGATACATTACAAATAAACAATATATATTATGGAAGCTGGCGTTATTAACACAAATACGTAACTGGCTTACGAAAGAAGATATGAAAATAATGGCATCTTTGTCAAAGAGTGGCTTCTTGTGTAGGCCTGTATCAAAACACGAATCATCAAACAACAACTTAAGAATGAAACTATACTTTACTGTTCATATATACTTGGAATTAATTTAGACTGGATACGTTTGAAAAGTTATTTAGGTATACTTGACTCGTCGAGATAAACCAGGGCCATACCCAGCTGGTTGGGGTGGGATGGAGGCAAGGGTCCTCCCTCCGAAAAAGTTAAACAGACAATTCTTCTTGGGTCGATAGTTCGATGCAATATTGGAATGTTTACCAAACATTTCAGTTTGTTTTGTCGTTTTTTTAAGAACTTATTTTTGGACTGTTAATGTTATATGTACACTACACACACACACACACACACACACACACACACACACACACACACACCATTTGAGTGCCCTTTTTAAATACTTTTTTTTTTTAATTCATGATTTTTCATATTTCTTTGTTTCGTTCTTATATTCAAGTAAGGTTCAAGCACTCTGTGCTGGACACACCTTGGGCTATCTTTCGGAACAAATGTTTATGATTTGTTGTTAGCGGGTAGTGAGATGACATATCGGTGTGATGGTCTTACACCTCCCCAATGAGCTGTTAAAACTAATTTTGGATGAGAGCTAGTACTGAGATGTGAACCCAGTACCAGCCAGCCATGGGATATAGGCCTAACCACTACGTACGACTTCGAGAAAATAAGTAGACCTATGATCACTAACTGAACTGATAGGAAATGTTAATGACAAATCGTTTGGCCCTTTAAAAACAGTAAAATGTCACACCATGGCAATAAAACGGCCAATAACACTGGTAAATGTAACATTCCTCCCTACGTGTGCGAGCCTGCACGTCACGTTTGTGTTTAAAGTTGCAATCTCTGGCATACTTTTAATATTAACAGTGTTTAGAAAAGATCATCAGTTTCCATTTTCTATCTTCGACGCGCCATTCGTTCACTTTCTTTAGCCTATTATCTGCAATCAAAGTTAATGTTTGTTTTGTTTATAACACTAGAGCACATTGATTTAGACTACTAGTCATCAGTTATTCGATGTCAAACATTTGGTAATTTTTTACTTTTTTTTAAAGAAGAACCCCAATAGCAGCAAGGGATATTTTATGTGCACTTTCCCACAGACAGGTCAACACATATCATGACATTTGATATATCAGTCGTATGGGATTGGTTGAGACGGGGAAACCTAACCAGAGAAATGGCAATCAATGTCACACTCAAACACTGTTTTATTAAAACTTATTTATAGCTTGTAGCGGCGTGCCCCTTCTCACAATGTGCATTTGCTTAGTAGTTGGAGTAGGCTACCTCGGTAGGAGATTATGTCCCTTGGGAGGGAATTGGGGGAAAATGTGATTGGAGATGGGGATCATGGGGACGCAAACCAGGCCCGTAGCCAGGATTTTGAGAGGGGGCGGGGGTCGTTTAGGCTTATGGTGAGGCAAGTGCCTCACACGAAGGCGCGAAGCGCCCGAGTTGCTCAGGGAGGTCCGAGGGCATATTGAAAACCCCCACAAAGTCACCGGTAGAGGGGGGTCGGTCGACCCCCCCCCCCCCCCCATTGGCTACGGGCCTGCAAACCCGTCAGCTGGTTCAACTATCGGCGAAAGCACCCTTAGCACTGCCTCGAGCTGCCCGAACCCGAGTATTCTAACGACAAAAGAAATAGACGGACATTTGGACAGTTATCAACACTCTCTTACCGTCAGGAGACTAATCCATATAAATTCTGCACAGTCGCTGCTTACCAAACGATAGTCAAAGATTTCCACTCTAATACAACAATCCTATGCTTGACGTTAAATACCTTTACATCGATCATTTTCGAGCTCTCTGATAAAAATAAAATAAAATAAAATAATAATAATCACATGTTAATTTCTAATACACAAACTACAGAAAGAAACCCGACAGCACCCCCTTTCAATAATGTTCCAGTTAATCATAATAATTCTGAATCAAATATATTATTGATAGTAAATCTTAAGGCAGAGATTAATTTAACTGTAGAATGCAGGAAATTGGATTTCATGACATCTAGTTATCAAAATTTTACGGTGAAGCATGCCCCCGAACCCCCTAGAAACTTTGCTTTGCGCCATCGATCTCGGTCAGACCCCACCCCACTCCAGCCCAATGTCTACCTGCTACCTAACTATAATTACGAAGAATGGCAAAAGAACAGTGTCAAATGTCTAAACAAATGTGAATTATTTACAGTAATCACTAAGCGTACCTCTGTGTAAAACGTTTAAGCCAACAGTGTAACATATAATGTCACGACACGACGAAATGATACATGTTGGATATCAATTTAAAGGCATCTGATTGGCTTCTTACATATAATTCCAAACCATCCACTGAGAGTAATAGTACAGTGGCCGGGACCCAAAAAATTAGATGCACCCCTACCGGAGGTATAACAAGCTGGGACCAGTCTCATTTTGACCGTCTGGATCTCTAGTTTCTGAAAAACGATGTTGTAGTTGCAGCAAACTTGTACAACATGCTGAATTAACCCCTTGTGTGCGGCAGCCTCTGAAAAAATGACATTTTCAGTTACTTGCTTACTTTATGAAATCAGCCCTGTTATTTTTTAGAATTGGTAGTTATATCAATGTATTTCATTGAAATGGACATGTAGCAATATATTTTAGGCAGTTTTATGCCGATAAGGGGGTTAAGGGTCCAAAAATATACCCAAAATATGGCGATTTTTGGTGATTTTGACCAAACTGAAGCACATTTTCTTTCACCCTACTACCAATACATGTTACAACAGTGTCAGACCTGACTTTATTCATCATCCAGGATGTGTCATAGATGGAAAAATCAGTTTGAGCATGGTGAAGTGGATATAACATGGTCCATTAACCCTCTGTTTGCGACAATGCCAACTATAGCCTACTCGTAACATACCAGATACCACCCATGAAGTGAAATGAAGTCCCCATTTATTCAATCACATGTCTGTGTCCACCTCCATTCCATCATCTCCTCAGGTTTGTTGTTCTGATTACCACAGTCTGTACAAGAACAAGCATCGATGCACTCTAGTCTGGCAAGGAGACAAGGACACTTCCTCGCACTCAAACAGTCTTTATCAGTGCAGTAGAAGTGAGTCAGGTCCCGAACCTCAACTGGAGCAGATGCCCGAGTGAACATTGTCTGTGTGATACCTCCATCATCGCAAGCAGACCAACCATGGCCAACTGGTTCGAATACCTCTTCGTTAGGATGTGGCTATTGCACCAAATCCGTGTTTGGTATTTTGCTCGAAGAACGTCCTGTTTGAAGGCATCCTCCGTTGGGGGAAGCATGGATGCGGACTTGTCTGTTGTCGTAGCCATGATGTAGCGCAACTCGTCAAGCGTGTCGATGTCACTTCCCTTCTTCCTGTATAGAAGTAGTGCATAGCTGCGAGCAACGGTGACACTGTCCTCTAGGTTATCTTCATGGAATGTCTTTAAGTTCGACAGAGTGTCTACATTTTCCCAGAAGTTTATAATAGGCAGTTTTCTTACCTATTCTGTTCATGGAACATGTGGTGTCACATCCTGTGAGGGCATGGGCAGCAGGGAGACATTCACACACTGTTTGGCCAAGTTCATTCGCAATCCTATGTACAGGAATGTATCGCTCCTTTCCGGAATGTCCAGCATACATATACACATGGTCAGTTAATTGTCTTCTGCTGAAATAGTAGACTAATAAGACTAAGACGTCTGTATCATCACACCGAATTATGATCCTCTCATGGTCCCGTGACAGACTGGAAGCGTGTAGGGTTATTTGTGGATCGGCTTCCTCCTGGTTACTATACAGTCTTTCAATGGATAACACTCCAGATGGGCTAGCTTCTTTCACAAGCATCCAATCACTGAATCCACCTGCCAAGATGATGGATTTCCCATTTGGAATATATTCAGTTGCATGCTCCAAGATGTACAGCGAGATATAATTCGCTAGGCTTGCCTTGTTGCCTACTCCTTTCAGAAACTTGCGGTAGTTAGGAACTTGTCTGCTCCCCTGGATCTGATACGTAGGTAACAGTGCAGAAGAACCCCGTCGCTCTCGTTCTGTTGTCTTGATTGACGACCCATTATCATAGCGATCAAAAACAATGGTCACACAGCTCAACTCCAAGGACGGGTTGCTGAGAAGTCGAACTGTACGTTTCTGAACCACTTCTGCCAAATCTTTGAACGTTCTAAAGTGGTTCTCGTTTAGTGATTTAACCATTGCCATGCCATCGATGATATATGCGGATGAAGTGGACGTTGGTATCTGTGGCAGCTCTGTTAAAACTTCCGGACAATTTGATTCAAGCTTCTTGGCTAAGTCGGCCTTATTGGTCTTTCTCTTTCACCATGGAAGAGGGCTGGTGGTACTGCAGCCAGTTCGTACTGGAGAACTTTCCTCAGGTCAACATCACGACTCTTGGAGACTCCCAGAAGCCGCCGAAACAATACCTCACTGTCAATTATCAGCTTTCGATCCTTGTCGTTTGGGAGGGCCTTCTTCATGTCCGCAAATGCTGACATGGTGCATTTCTTTATTGGTTCCCAGAAACCTTTCGTGGGCTCGTCCCCAAGTCGTTGCTTGACAAAGTCATCGAAGACCACTTTGCCCCTGTCCGGGATGCCCTTCGTAGAATCGTCAACTTCACGTGATACTATTTGACCTGCGGTGATGTCCATTAGATGGTCTGGAACATCATCCAGGTCAAATGGATCCTGGCATTGACTGTAAAGGTATTCCTTCATGTCCTTCACATCGTTTCTGTCCTTGTTCGAACGAGAAGTCCCCAGCTCTTCATGCAGTTTTCCATTGGTCCCAGAGTTACAAAGTTCTTTGAAAGCCTTCACATATTCACCCGTGATGTGTCGTGTCATTAGTCAGCGTAGCAGTGCACCTTTGCGCAGTGAGAAACCTATAACACCTCCCTGGCTCTTTGCTTCACGATTGATTGTTTGTTCCAGGGCTAGCTTCCTTGAGTCTGGTAACATACTACTTCGACTCTTACGAGCAGACAGAGCTTGATCCAGGACACAATCGAAAATCCGACTCGCTGACCTACGAACAACAAACCCCCCACCCTCCATCATGTGGCGATACATCAGTGGTTCTCTTTCTTCCAGTTGCTTCATCTCTGCAATGTACACTGGGGTGTATCGGGAATAGTTAATTCGCTCAGCAAGGATGAAATAGGGTACAGTTTCCATCAAAGCTTGTATATGCATTAGGAAATTTGCCTCCCTGTCTGCTCGTAAGAGTCGAAGTAGTATGTTACCAGACTAAGGAAGCTATCCCAGTATGCAAATATTTCTGAGTGCTGTCGTCCTTCTTTTTGAAAGCGAGTAATCGTATCCAATACAGACTGGGGAATTGCGTCCTCGGCTTTCTGGCAAACGGTAGCATAGGCAGTTGCATCTTTTGATCCGAAGAACTGCTCCAGATCTCGTACTAGATGTTTGGTTTCATTGGTCAGCCACGGCAAACTGTTTTTGATGGCAAAGGCTTCAGCTGAGGTCAGGAACATCTGCGACAGAGCTTCGTGTGCCAGACGGACACCTCGGATTACACGGGATACTGCTTTCCTTGTAGCATTTGGTTAACCGTGGCAGCTGCATATACATCTGATGAAGTTAGGATGTTCTGAAGTCCACCATCTCCGAATATCTTACCAGTGCTTGCCAGGAAAGCCATTATCAGATGCATTGCTCCCAGCCTCATCGTTACTTTGCCCACCAGTAGTTCCGGTCTGCTCCACAGAATATGTTGTGCCTTGCTGTACTTACCCTGTCAATGATGGCATTAATTAAACTAGCTGCTTTGTGATGATTATGGCTAGCCCTCATTCATCAAAAAAAGCAAAAATTCAAAAAAGTAGTTTGTGCGTTGTCGCAAACAGAGGGTTAATGGACCATGTTATACCCACTTCACCATGCTCAAACTGATTTTTCCATCTATGACACATCCTGAATGATGAATAAAGTCAGGTCTGACACTGTTGTAACATGTATTGGTAGTAGGGTGAAAGAAAATGTGCTTCAGTTTGGTCAAAATCACAAAAAATCGCCATATTTTGGGTATATTTTTGGACCCTTAACCCCCTTGTCGGCATAAAACTGCCTAAAATATATTGCTACATGTCCATTTCAATGAAATACATTGATATAACTACCAATTCTAAAAAATAACAGGGCTGATTTCATAAAGTAATCAAGTAACTGAAAATGTCATTTTTTCAGAGGTTGCCGCACACAAGGGGTTAATTCAGCATGTTGTACAAGTTTGCTGCAACTACAACATCGTTTTTCAGAAACTAGAGATCCAGACGGTCAAAATGAGACTGGTCCCAGCTTGTTATACCTCCGGTAGGGGTATCTCCTTAAATAGAGCCCTTTTTCAGCTTCGGCCACTGCACTATAAGATTACACACGTCGACTTCTATTGTCAGATGATGTACAGGTCAACAGTGTATATTACGTAAACGCGAGAGCCGTATATAACTTGGTTCAGAATACGTTTTAATTTCTCTTAAACCTGTATTTAAAAAAAGAAAAATGTAAGAAAAAGAATTCTACATCCGTGTCTCCAGCTCTCGTGTCAGTTAGATACCATTTGTCTTGCATTTCGCTTACAATTGTATTCATCTCGTGTTCGCTCACATTGGCGTAGTCAGGATTTTATATTGGTGGGGGACCACAATGTCATGGAGGGTCAACCACATTATTTTTGAGACTGCCAATAGTGAAGGCAGGAAGGAAGGAAACATTTTATGTACGGTTATATGGCGTCGGACATATGGTTAAGGATCACACACATACTGAGACAGGAAACCTGCTGCCGCCACTTCCTGGGCTATTGACATGATATTACATACCACGGCCTTTGTTACATCAGTTGTGGAGCATTGGCTGGAATTAAAAATAGCCCACCGACGGGGATCGATTGTGCATCAGACGAGCACTGTATCACTGAGCTACGACCCGGTCCCATATTAATAGGGTGACAAACATAAACAATGTTGTTGGGGGGAGGAGAGCATAATTCCCCTTCCCCTCCCCAGGCAACGCCAATGTCCTTAGGTACGGTTTGAAGCAACTCGGAAACTAAACGGTATGTAAACATCATTCATGTAGTTTTCTATGTTTATACAAGAACGTTCTACAGTGGTCACGATTTAAACGCTTGGTGATGCTATTAATATATAATTATATAAATAATATAACAAAAATAATTCCCCTTTTAAAGGGACATTCCTGAGTTTGCTGCATTGTAAAATGTTTTAGACTAATAAAATATTTCTACGATTAAACTTGCATATTAAATATATGTTCTTGTGTAGAATATCAGTGTCTGTATATTCAATGTGTTTCTGGTCATCTTAATATTTGTAAGAAGCCCAAACTGGATTTTGTCTTCAAATAATTTCGTACGTAGGAAAACAAAATAAAATTTAACCTAGTACAAATAATACAACGATCAGAAACACGTTTAATATACAGCCACTAATATTTTATGCAGAAAAATATATTTGATGTGTAATTACAATCGTTAAAAAGTCTTTGTTATTCGATAATATCTTAAAATTGCAGCAAACTCAGGAATGTCCCTTTAAGAGTGGATATTTGAAAACATAAGCCACACCTAGATAGGCCAGAAGTATAATACAGGCCACACCTGGATAGGCCAGAAATATAATACATGAGCTGACAAAAAAGAAAGGTCAGTTTTTAATTAAAATCACTTTATTGAAATCCAACAGTTAAAGCTCCTATATCCAGTTTCCATGTTATAATATCGAATACTAATGCAAAATAAACACAGCTGCACCTTTATAACACTCATCTCTCATCGCTATCAACTGATACCATCAAAAACCTACTACTCAATTCGCAAGACGTAAAAGTGCAGTTATGCATTTTTATTTCGTAATCGATGTTATAACATGGTAACCGGATATAGCAACTTTAACAAGGACTACAACACACAAAACGTCCGGCACGATCCACACTGTTCAACAGTTAATAATGTTTTAGCCCAAAAAGACTTCACCACAAGCTTCAAACATATCCTCGAACAGCATAGGCAGGGTCGTGCCCTGATTAAAATCCTGGAAGGGGGGGGGGGGGGGGGGGGGGGGGGGGGGGGGGCACTACTTTTTTTATTAACAAATGAAACACTATACAAATGAAACCCTGAGATGTGTATGCTATTTTCGGGAGTAAAAAAAAAAAAGTGAGATTCTCAGGGGGGGGGGGCAACTGCCCCCCCCCCCCACACGGAGGGTACGGCCCTGATAGGTAACTGCTGTCCAATAGTCTTCCAATGTATGCCGCCCATTATTGTAAGACGTGCGTCACTTTTCCCTTCGCTGAAACCTCCAAAAATTGCTGCTCCCCACAAAATACTATATCCAAATAATTCAAATGTCATTTCCATTATACAAATTATAAAGGGTAAAATACATGTTAACATATAATGCCCTATTTATACCATACACATATTAGACATAGTAAAATATTAGCCTATGTTCACAGGTCTGTAGATAGGATTTTTTTTTTTTTTTTGGGGGGGGGGGACAACTGAGTAGTTAATAGTCTAAAACTCCTTAAACAGTTACACCACGACTGGTATATCAAAGGCCGTGGTATGTACTACCCTGTCTGTGGGATGGTGCATATAAAAGATCCCTTGCTGCTAATCGAAAAGAGTAGCCCATGAAGTGGCGACAGCGGGTTTCCTCCCTCAGTATCTGTGTGGTCCTTAACCATATAACCGTAAATACAATGTGTTGAGTGCGTCGTTAAATAAAACATTAAGAAGAGAATTTTCTTTAAGTTTCTATAATGCTTTCCGGATTTTTTTCTTCGGACTACAGGGCCGTACCCTCCGGGGGGGCAGGGGGGGGACAGCTGCCCCCCCCCTGAGAATCTTGTCCTTTTTTTCTTTTTCTTTTTATATCTCCAGTAATAGCATAGAAATGTTTAATCTTTATAGTATGTTAAAAATTATTTATAAAATTTAGTGCCCCCCCCCCCATGGATTTTGGTCAGGGTACGGCCCTGGACTATTGAACATTCGGACCACTGAAACTTCGGGCTATTGAACCTTTGGACCACTGAACTTTCGGACTATAGAGCGCTCCCCCTTCAGTAATACCCATACAAACATTGAACCAATGCGCAATATACATCGGCAAAAGTATCCCATGCTCAGTTTACGAATAAGCAATCTTTGAAAACTAACCTGGGCTGCGTTCATCCAGACCGAGCGGAAAAACGTCTGCTAGACTGATTTATGCGCTTCACAGTAAACCAAATGGCCAAGTTGGGAACCAATCAATTAGTTCGTGACCGTTAGCCAAACGTTTGCTGACAGAACTTGGGGCTGGTAAGACACCTAAAAACAACTTGACTGTAAAGAGAAAATGGAACCAACAACTAAACAAACTGGTAGTAAAAAAAAAAAAATTGTTTGTGTTTTTTGTTTTACACTTGGATATACTATTACTGACAAATTGGTTATTCTTTTCAGTCAACAGTAAGGGTTGTTTTATATACACTAATCCATATACAGTTACTAGTTAGTATCTATGACACATAACTTTATAAACTAACAGTGTTGATAAAGTACTCTAAAAATGTTTAGAATCGGAGGAATTTTCAACCCTGATACACACACACACACACGCACACACACACACACACACACAGATATATATATATATATATATATATATATATATATATACATATATATATATATATATATATACATACATGTATATACTATATTATGTATATCGTATACATGTCATATATCATTTGTAATCATTTCCTTATGCACCATTCGTAAACATGTTCGTAACCGTAATAATTATGTCGTTAGTCTCAAAGTCAGGTAATTGGACATGTGTTTTAATGTCATATCGAATCTGTGTACTGAGACCTTTGCGACACGGTTGCGTCAAACCATTCGACGGAAATAATTTACTAATTTTGTTGCCGTTCCGACTACGAGAGAACAACAGTCGTACATTTCTTCCGACACGTTGCTTCCTACGACCAATCAAAATACGCCGTATAATGAGTCTTGGAAGCTGTTGAATATTCATTATCTGACCTATCTCCAAGAACACTTCCTGTTTTCAGTTTAGGGTTGTTTACATGGTGGAACTATTGTTTAAGCAGCATTTATCTGCAGATGAACAGTTTTCAAATCTGTATTGTTCATGGGATGAACAGGTACGTGATCTTAACTTGTATAGTGTAAGAAGTAGCCATTTTAGGTGGCTATCTTGGATTCTTCTCCGCTAACAGTTGTGACGTCATAGGCGGAAGTTTACTTTGCCTTTGGCATGTGCGTCTGCTTTGATAAAAAATAATGGTGCCTTTATTTTATTTAATGGTGTTATTTAGTATGCATTTAGGTGTGCTACTGAAACTGATTCTCATGAGTACTGCCACTGTCTATCCATGAAACCTGTATTGGTAGGTAAACAAAACAATGACAATACTGATAGTGCTAAAAGGAAGTCGTTCCCTAACCTTGACCCATAGATTATTGTTTCAGATTTAATTGACACGTGCCCAGACAATTATGTCACGCCCATATTGTTTATATATTACACACACACACATACACACACACACACACACACACACAGTGGGGGAGGGGGGGGGGGAGGGATGAGAAATAGGTTGTCACTCTTACATTTTCTTATTTAGCCTATTTTTAAAGGGGTTACACAAAATTTAATGCAATTAGAAATTCAAATCAAACTCAGTTAATCTTAATTTTATATGAGACTCATTGTTTTAACATGTTGCACTAATAACTAAAATAATGCTATGTGAATTCATCCACTTTTCTTTGCAGACATTTAAAAATGTTTCATTTGTGAACAGCTTTTTAAAATTTTATTTTATTTATTTCATTAAAATTATTGCAAAATATGATTAATATAAAAGAAAAAAATTTAATTATAGAAAAAGATTTTACAGATCACTTTTATTTATATGTGTTTGGGAGTCGTAGTATTTACCGAGCTCAACCAAGCTCAACTGGAAACCACCGAAAGCAACCGACAACTACCAAGTGCAAGGGAATAATTAACGAGTGAAGTGTAGAACTATAGAGCTCAAGTATAGAACTACTGAGTGCAGGTATAAAACTACTTGGCGCATGTATATAACTACTGAGCAAAAGTATATAACTACCGAGCAAATGTATTTAACTATTGAACTAATCAATAAGAAAGAAAGAAGTGTTTTATTTAACGACGCACTCAACACATTTTATTTACGGTTATATGGCGTCAGACATATGGTTCAGGACCACAGAGATTTTGAGAGGAAACCCGCTGTCGCCACTACATGGGCTACTCTTCCGATAGGCAGCAAGGGATCTTTTATTTGCGCTTCCCACAGGCAGGATAGCACAAACCATGGCCTTTGTTGAACCAGTTATGGATCACTGGTCGGAGCAAATGGTTTACACCTACCCAATGAGCCTTGCGGAGCACTCACTCAGGGTTTGGAGTCGGTATCTGGATTAAAAATCCCATGCCTCGACTGGGATCCGAACCCAGTACCTACCAGCCTGTAGACCGATGGCCTGCCACGACGCCACCGAGGCCGGTCGAACTAATCAATAAGGACAAATAAACACAAGTTACAATCAAAATTTTTTTAATTTATTTAACAAAGCACACAGTGATATATAAATTAATATACAACATAAAATGGCTATTTAGTTAGAAATATATATATTATTCTGAATATGCCACAAAGTATAATGTATTATAAAATTCATATTTAAAATGCTATTCCAGATATATGATGTATTGAGCAATTATATACCGGTATATTTTCGATTTAAAAATATTCCCCTGAAAAACAGAACCAGCTGAATTCGTTTCGGGAATTTCTGTAAGATTTGATTTGTGATGTCACAAAGGGAACTCCTTTTGACAGCCAGCGCCATTGTCCATTGCTTCTTTTGTGTTTATTATGGTTAAACGGCATATTGTTGGTGGCTGTAGCAATACCATAGCAAATAAATTTTGTTTGCATGCATTTCCTAGTAATATTGCTGTGAGAAAGCTGTGTGAATTTTATTAAAACAGTGTGGAAAGACTGGACAGGAAGAAAATGCCGGAGATAAGTTGCGACAGCAGTGGACACTTATATAGTCTGTCCCACAGGGAATGCCTTTTTTCATACTATGAAATTTACTACACGTTATTTATTTCTGAGTTGATTGATTTTTAAATTGCACACAAAAATAGTATTTTTTTTATTATTTCCAAACACTTTTACTTTTTTTGTTATGTCAAACAAAACTGAAATATATAGCAAAAAAAGTTTTTATAGAATGATGGAATGGACTATAGAATTGAGAACGAGTTCCACGTTTTGCTAAAATATACAGCCAGACACGCCATGTGGTATGGCATTTAAAAAAGATGCCGTACCAACAATTTTTCTGCGCCACAAAACAAGTGACAGCATGCCGACGCCATCCACACCGAAAAGACCTAGGGGTGCATATTGCCAACATCCCAAACTGTGTTATGCTTCCAACTCCGGTCAGTTTGTTTTCTCATGCATGGTTCGTGCAGTCAACATCCGATTTGTTGTCTTCTGTATCTTAATATTTAAGCATTTAGAACAGGTCTTAAATTATAAACTATGTTATAATATCGGGAGGGGTGATATTCCGCCTATTATAGCTTTAATAAAGCACAGGGTGTGGTGTAGCGTTCAAACAAAACACCCCCAGTATTTACATAGTACTTCTAAGTAATAACTTAATAGTACATGTTTAATAAATACAGTAAGCCACACCTACCCACCCACAACTTTCTACCTGAAAAGCTTTTAAATTTTGTAAACAGGATACAAACTACAAAGCACACCCATAACTGGATACTGCCCCACTACAAAAATGGGAACCCATACGCCTATGTGGTGTTTCAATCATGAACAAATAAAATCTCCTTATTTCTGCACTTGCGCTCAGTAGTTATCATTTGCTCTCGGTTGAGCTTGGTTGAGCTCGGTAAATAGGACTTCTGGTGTTTGGAGATATTTGCATATTATTTGTGATTTTCACATAGTGGCTGTCTATTCATAGTGGTTTAAAGAATTGGTTATTTCATTTAGGTGCATTATTTTTTAAGAATCCTATCTGTTGTCACTGACAAATGATATCTATTTCATGACTTCAGAATTAAATCTGTTGGTATAAATCCATCATGACAACCAGTATTTGAATGTTTTAAATTTAATGCATGAAAACCCCCCCAAAAAATGCAAAACTCGACTTGTGCAAATGAAACTTGTTATCACAATTTTCAAAAGCCTATGTTCAAATGGATATGTAATGCCAAAGAACATGTGTAAGTTACTTGATTTATATTTTTTAAAAACATTTATTCAATAAAAAGTGATACAAGTTGTTATGAGTTTAAAACTATATAGTATGCTTTGATATGAGTTATAGCATTATTCACCATAGAGTTATATTCCAATTGACTGTAGCAGGGAGGGAGTAAATCGGATTGTCTCATGGTTGACGTAAACAATGTTTATTGCCGTTCAAAAACAGTTGTGGTTGATGTGGGCGGATATTTAATTAAAAAGAAAGAGTTCTGGGTTTGTTTTAGTTTTTCCCCCACAAATTCTTTGTCTAGCGAATGTATATTCCACACAAAAATGTGAGCTGCCAATGTGATATCAGGTATAGGTTAAATATGTTGTAGGCATTATGCGAAGCCACCTTTTGAAGAGAAATTTTTATTTTACAGACAAGCAGGTGAGTGAATGTATGTTCCACACAGAGGACCAGCTGCCAATGCAGGGTCAGGACTCGCCCGACAGACTCTTTCTGATGGAAGAGGACAAACCAGTGTTGCCAGGAGTTGGCGTACGGGCCGCCACGCCTGAGCGACTCATTCAAATCTGTGTGGAAAGTTTTGGTAAATTTATATATATATATATATACATATCCATGTGCTAAAGCTATACACAAATGTTTGTTTTAAGTTTATTTGTTTACTTATATATATCTAATTAAAGAAGCTGTCATGTGTCATGTATTTTTTAGTTCAGAATATCGGTGTATGTGTATTCGATGTATCAGACCTTCAGATTTTACGGTAACGATTGTTGATTGTTTTTGGTACCGTGTCGGTAAAAGCACGTAACCTATATTTCTTTTCCCATGATTATTATATCGAGTACGACTATTCAACAAGAATAATAATATTCTGTATGCCGTACCAACAATAGGCAGTGTATTGCATTCTATTACTAGGTCACTGTTACCTACTTTCCATGGTCTACTGCATATAACAGTACCGTATATACCGTATATACAGATGCATACGGGACCATCAGACCTAACATGTAGGATCAACTTGGGATGGTGGTTGGTCTAAAACAAACTGTTCATCTATCCCATTGCAAATATTTCACATAATTAGAATTGAATCATACCTGTAACATATTCATTAATATAGATATGGTTATCATGTACCTTGCTGGTACTCTTGTTTAATATGTAAAATATCAACCTCGTCTAGCTAATCAGCAGAGCCTCAACAAATACTGATTAACATAGACTCGGTTGATATTTTCCATATTGAAAAACACTCATGACGAATCCTCTCTATAAATATATAATTATTTTAAAATTATGTTCCTGATATCACAATTCTGGAGCATATGTTTGATACAATCACAAGACCCGACTCGGATTGTTGTGTTAACCAAACTTTTCAGTGTTCCCATTCAGGTAAACCCGAATCAGAGTTCCCACACATGCTGAAATCAAACACAGTACACACTTGAACCAAAATCACTGGCTCTAATTATTTGTAGTGTATCTCTTAAATATAGGATCAAGAAATAGTATTTAAATTCAAATGTAATTTTGTAGAAATTATTTACCTTCTGACTACTGCCACTGAAGTCGACATTTGTTGACATCAAACATATGCTTGAGTACTGAAGGTGGTTTCATTATGGGAGGAAATGATGTAGGCTTAAACTATTATTTTTATTTATAGCTGTCAAAATCACAACCATGCGTATAATGGAGAGTGCGTGTCGAAAATCAACTTCATATTGCATTTGAAAACGTGTCCATTTGCACAGATTTTTTTATATTAAACATGTGTTCCCATGACTTGTTTTCACGGAACCTCAAAACAGTTTCCGAGGTGTTCCCATGATCACAAGGCACGGAACCGAAAACGTTTTCCCATGAAATTTGAAATTGTAAGGCCTGATATATTTCTGATTGTCCTAATATTTATAGCACAAATATCAGTTTATTTTCTGGTAAATATTTATTTTTTGGTGCATGTTGTGTCATGTTTTACAGGTGAAGATGTTGATGGTGAGGAGCAAAAGGAGTACGCCAGTGTCTTCTTTTTGATGCACCAGTGGTTCATGAAATCAGAAGAGCTAGCTCAAGCATTTGTGGACCTGTATCCTTTGATTATTTCATCTTCTAGGTCAGTTGGTAAAGTGCTTGTCTGAGGTGCTTTGGTTCTACCAGGGCTCACTCTACCATTGCCAAATTAGCTAAAATATTACCATTTTTAAACATTTTCAATGAAAGACTCCACATATCTTAAAATTGGCTAAAACAAAATTTATTACAGAGTGAGTATATTAGAATTGGCTAAAACAAAATGTGTTACAGGTTGAGCCTTATTCTATGATCAAATCCCCTCAGTGGACCCAATGTTGATAATAAAAGATCTATTGCTGCTAACTGCCAGGAGTAGCGTATGTAGCGGAAACTGGTTTCTTAGGACCTTTTTGTAATAATTTGCATGCTTGACACCTAATAGCTACTTGGACCAGTAATTGTTTACTAAATCTTTTACAGGTCTGCCAAAGTAAATTTTTAAATAGTTTATGGATCTTCCACTAAGTTGGGGTGGACAGGTCAACTTTTTCAATACTGTACAAAATGTGTACAAGGGAAAAGTGGGTCTTTATTTAAACCTATTTTGTTGTTATTCTTTCGAGACATTTTAAAGATGAGAACATTAGAAATACAAATTAATTAATTTTGAAATTAGACTTACATTGTAATCTTTTCCAGCAGCAATATAAAAGACAAATTTATAGATAAAAGTGTGTGATTTGCATGTACATTACAAGCCTTGAAATTCCTGCACCAATCAATTTGTGCCTGACATGAAAGAAATTGTACCTGTCACAAAACATTGTAAATAAAAATGAAATAAATTATGTTTTGTGTTGTTTAATAATTGATATATTTAATTACTAAACAACCAATGCAGCAATTAAGGCAATAGTCACCAAATGATGACATTTATTATTGTTACATACTTACTAGTGTATGATGCATTAATATATGTCCTCTGGTAAAGTTGTATCCTAACCAACCGCGAGCTACATGAGCGATTATTTTAGAAATCATGCGTACAGTTAGGATGCGGCAATGGAAGTCAATGATTTCTAAAATAATCGCTCGCGGCCGGTTAGGATAGGGCTTAAGAAACCCATGATGATGAAACTGTTGTCACTATCACTTTGTGTTGAACTTTCAGATTCATGATGATCTGACTCAGACTCATCCATTTTTTTCAATGTCATCAGTGTCTTGTTTGTGGTAATATTCTATATTTTTGGTTGCCAAGTGACCTTTAGCATTTGACACATGCAGATTTGTGGACTCTTTGATCCATGCGTCCGAAAAATCGTGATTATACTGCATTTCGTTGTGAAATGTTTTGCAGAGCAAGCACGTCATAAGTGTAACCTCGCCTTTGGTATTTTCTTCAAACTGTAGCCACAAAGAGGCATTTGTTTTAACTAAATACTCCTTTTACCATTTTAGTTCATTGCTAGATTTTAAGATACTACTCTGCGGGATATTCGTTTGGGAATTTTTGGGGGACGATTTAATTGGCAGCTGCCCGCCACGGATACTGGGAACAGGGACAGTTGATTTTTCATTACCGGTACCTGTCTGTTCTTTTACAGCAAAGACTGAAGTTATTTTGTTCAACATCCTGTTAACCACGAGGCAATTTGAATTGCAAACTTTAAACGAAAACGCCACAAGAAGTATACGCTAAGTACGAAAGGTCAATTACTAATATGCGTGACATCACTTTTCACAATATAAGTTCCCGCAAAATCGAGACTATAAAAAATCCTACTAAACAAGTACGCGGACTGTAGATGAACTTTGTGTTGGACTGTCAAGTGCCCCGCGAACCGGTTCGAATCCCACTGGTACACATTTGTATTTTTTCATTCGTGATCAATTTTTTTTTTAATCGGTGCATTAAGTGTATTCGACTCCAAAACAGCCGGCTTTCACTACAACGCGAGCTTCGGACATGGTGACCGGCGCAATCGACATTGTTACTGACAAGTTACAAATTTGTACCAGACAATGACCATGACCGGCCGCTTATTTCAAGGCTTGCATTATATTATCTCTCATGAAAATGAGGAATTCTGGATGTATTTGAAATAGTCAAAGAATAAGGTGGACAGCAAAACTTGCATGTGAAACTCATTATTAGAAAGCATATTGTGTATTTGCTGCCTGCTCCTTTGTCAGTTTCAAGCCTAGCAACAACCAGTACTCTTATAAAAACTAAAAAGTAAAATATAATAATCAGTGGCGGATCCATAAAATCCATTTAGGGGGCCCCCAGTGACATGAGGTGAAATGCCAAGGGAATTTTGGGGGAGGTTTAGAGGGGGGTCATAAAAAAATGAAAATTAATGTATAATAAAATTATAACTTGCAAAAACATTTTTGGGGGCCCCCCTAGATCTGCCTCTGTTAATTCCTTCAAAAACTGTTAAGTCTCCTTGATGGTAGTCAGGTATATGGGCTGTGATGAGACGATATCCTGTGATGTCAGCGGCTGCCAGCATCTTCTGTCGAATCCACAGTGCGAGATTCAGAAGTACAAGACGAGAATATGCAAGGCAGTCAGGTGAGAATCTGCAAGCAGTGTTTTGTCAGTGATAAAATGTCTTCATGTTTCAGTGTTATGTTCTTTTCTGGTATAGTTTAGTGGCTTATGGTTTTAAAAATCAATGAGGAGTAATAAATTGCTCTCCTAAATTATGCAGGAAAGCAGTTGCTCTCAGTGTAAAACTTTTGAGTAAATAAATTGGTGATATTGGTGTGTGATAAAGCGAGCTGTTTTTGGCTGATGCAGAAATCGTTTTGCTTAAGCACACTTTCATTTCAACTTATTTTCGTTCTTTTATCCAATTAAGGTTCAAGTACACTGTCCTGGGTACACACCTCAGCTATCTGGGCTTTCTGGACAGTGAGTTGGTGGTTAGTGAGAGAGAAGAGGGTGTAGTGGTCTTATACCTACTCATTGAGTCGTTAAAACTCGCACTGGGTGAGAGCCGGTACCAGGCTGCGAACCCTGTACCTACCCGCCTTATGTCCAATGGCTTAACCACAACAACTGAGGCTGGTGATGTGTCAAATCATAAGGCCTGATTAATAATGTTTTGTCTATCACAGCTCTATATACTCTTTAAATATAAACTAGCTTAAGCAGGAATTTTGCACCATGACTTTAAAAAGACACTTTCGATAAATCAATTTCTGGAAGATGAGACGTTTAATTTTCTCTTAATTATTTTTTATTGTACAAGATGTGTCATCTTCATTTTCATAATATTTTTTATTTATTATTATTTTTTGTTTTGTTTCTAAAATTTATTGCAATGACTTGATTATTATGACAGCTTTTGGATTCGAAGATACCCTGTTCATTTCGACATGGATGTTCGACTGTCAAAGGTGGTTGAGGAGCTGAGAGACTTGTTACAAGCGGAAGGAAACACTAAACTGAAGGAACTGATAGATTTATCAAAAGTGTGAGTGTCATTGATATTGTGTTGACAAGCAGTGTTTTCAGTGGATCATCAATAATCTACTTACTCTAAGAATTTACTTACTCTAAGAATGCAAAACACCTCTGATGTCATAAATATGTACAGTGATCATTAGTAGCTATCAGGCAGTGATTTCCTATGGCAGCTGTTACTTCCATCCCATCTTCCTTTCATGTTCACACCTCAGTGCATTCAGTAGATATATATATGATCAAGTAGTTTTCTCAAACAGTTTCCTACTTTCAAAGATACTGTAAATCAAAAAATATTAACGGTCATAAAATTTAATGAAGCCAGACCTTGCTTTTTAAGGTGCGCGGGTGCAGTCGCGCTCATATAGCGCACATAATTTCAATCTGGCAAAAAGCGCATGTAAAATAATTTTGTATATTGATTGCCACTATTTACCGTATGTAGCTGATGGAAAGATCCGTTTAATAATACAAGAAAAAAATGTTAGGAGAACGGTAGCGTCCATGCAAGAT
Organism: Gigantopelta aegis; assembly: GCF_016097555.1. Classification (NCBI taxonomy): domain Eukaryota; kingdom Metazoa; phylum Mollusca; class Gastropoda; order Neomphalida; family Peltospiridae; genus Gigantopelta; species Gigantopelta aegis. The sequence continues at coordinate 31,718,326 of NC_054702.1, forward strand.
TTTAATATATGACTGGTACTTATCTTTGCTATACAAATCGGAAAATACAGGTTTAATAGACATCTTCAAAGACGTACCAATCCGATCAAAATTCTTTGCCTATTTAATTTATTATTAATTAGAAACGGTCCACTTTTGTATGGTAATGGATCACAACGTCTGATAAGGATAACTCATTTATACTGTTCATATAATTATGGCAAAAAGAGAAATGGGATTGAATTAAATAGTGGCTTCTGTAGCCTACACAAATGAACTCGTTACGGAAATCAGCGAAGTCAGTACAATTGTCTCGATTAGTTCATAACTGTTAGCCTACAAAGCTTACATAAGGTCCCGAAAATGGCAATCGTGTAATTTTATACTTTCTTTAAAATAAAAAAAATTAGACGGAATAATAAAAAGAAGGAAAAGAAATGATAATAGGTATGTAGGAATAAGCCTAGGTATTTTTTTTTTTACGTCTATTATTTTTCTTTTTCATCTTTAAAAAAAATCAAATAAAACTTAATTTAAATATTTGTATTTCAGCCAGAGGTTAATGAATGTGCATATGTTATTTAAATATGTATATATGTATACACTATAGTAACAGTAATCAGTGATCATTTCCGACTATTGAATTTTTGTTTCGTTTGTTAGAAAGTCACAGACCATGTGACTGGAACATGATTTGATGCACAGTAGTCTGTGGCATATTGACCAATCAGAGCTATCGGGGTCAGATTATTTTTACTCTTGAAATTCTGCATGCACATGCTGGTCTACTTGACAACTTATTACGCATTGATGATGGTGTTTAAAATTATGGGGGGTTTTCTTATCTTTATTATGGCATCCCACATTTGGAATAAAATCCTTTGAGATAACAGATTTTTTTTCAGAGTTTGTGTATTTTGTTATTAACATTGGGGCTGTTCTAGATCAATGACGTAATGCCGTCAGAGCTGTTCGTAACTTGTAGCGGTAGGTTAAATGACGTGTTACAAAATGTTGAGGGAGTGAGATTGGTTGGGTAATTGTTGAATTAAAAATGCCACGTGAATGTCAATGTCCCAACTGACACTATCAATTGAAGTAATTGTAGGCCTACATTTCACGAGTTATTTAAAAAAAAATGTTTTAATAATATGAATCAGTAGTGCACACCTGAGATGCTGGGGTCGTAGTTCATGAACCGCCACCTCCTTGGAACCAGTGTTTTTTTCCCATCCCAACTATCCTAATGATGTTTGTTGTACATAATAATCAAATTCAAGACAAGTTGATTCCTATATATGTTTAGCTGCACGTTCATCAAACCATCTAACACTGAAAGGTATATATATATAATTGTGTGCATCAAATTATCTGAGTAGTACATATTGTAATTAAAAAAACAAATGGTCTGCATCATTGTATACATGTCATAATTATATTTCTATAGTACTACTCCTGAAACTTTTTAATAAACTATAACTCCATTCCTAAAAGGGAAAAGAAGTCAGACGACACTAATGAACCAAACAACATAAAATTAGAAGAAAACATTATAAATTATTAGACTGGTTGAATGTAAAGAGTTTCTTTGTTAGTGAAAATTATGCTATATGTTGCATGGACCTGAACTTATATTTCTAATTTGCTAGGGTTACATGTACAAAAACTTGCTTAGGGGAATAAATAATCTTCAGTCTTCCTAACATTTTCCAAACACATATTTACTTTATGAACAAATACACTGCAAATTGCCAAAGATGTTGATGTTTCTAATGGTAGCTGTTGATATAATATTATCTGTTATTTACAGCCCATCTTACGATGTTTTTAATAGTAATGTTTGATGTAATATTATCTGTTATTTACAGCCCATCTTATGAGGTTTTTAATAGTAATGTTTGATGTAATATTATCTGTTATTTACAGCCCATCTTACGATGTATCTAATGGTAATTTTTGATATAATATTATCTGTTATTTACAGCCCATCTATCGATGTTTCCAATGGTAATTTTTGATATAACATTATGTGTTATTTTCAGCCCATCTTGCGACTGGATGCGGAACATGTCTGTGAGGACCTCATCAGTAAAACATTCCCACAAGGTGTCGTTAGTGTTCAACCACCTCGAACCGGGACAACTTGCAGAACAGCTGACATATCTGGAGTACAAGGCGTTCAGGAGAATTCATGTAAGCTATCATGAACAAATTTACTTTGTTTCTTATTTTGAAACTCATTTATTTCTCATGTGAACTTATTTTTGTGCTTATATCCAATTATGGTTCAAGCTGTCTTGGGCACACACCTCAGCTATTTGGGTTGTCTTTCCAGGACAGTGGATTAGTTGTTAGTGGTTAGTGAGAAGAGGGTGTAGTGGTCTTACACCTACCCACTGAGTCATTAAAACTCACTCTGGGTGGGAGCTGGTACCAGGCTTGCGAACCTTGTACCTACCAGCCTTATGTGCAATGGCTTAACCACGACACCACGGAGGCCGGTTTGTTTCAATAATTCGCATTGCTGATATATGGATTAGTTTATTTACATCATTTTGAGTGCTAATATTTTAAATCTTAAATATTTATTGCTGTTATGTTACTTTTATGCTTATATAAACTTAGTTGCAAGCTGTTTTGGGCACATAACTAGGTTATCTGCTTGCTGTTTGGGATGTAATTGTTAATAATTAGCAAATGAGAAAGTTCAGTATAGTAACTTTACACTAAAGATTCTCTGACCAAATTTGCCAATTAGTAAATACATTTTGGTGTTTATCTCAAACCCTGCATGAGTTGTAGTCAAAATGTTGATGATATGTAACTGTTTGCAGGTCAGTGGCAAGACATAGCCCAATGATAAATGGCTCCCTTAGGACCAAATATTTAACATCCAATAGCAGATGATGAATCAGTCAATATGTTCTAACGGTATTGTTAAACAAAACAAAACAAACTTTGTTTGCAGGTCAGACCTAATAGCTTAAGTTCAATACTGGTATCAGTTTAATTTTTTTTCTTCTATTTAACACACCATTTAACCATTTCTAGATTTTCATGTTTTGCATTTAAAAAGATAAAAACAAATTATCCTGCTTTTATTTTATTTTTAGTTCCCGGACTTCAAGAACTATGCAGTGACAGCATCATTGAAGAACAACCCGAAATTGGAGCGATCCATCGCCCTTTTCAACGGCCTGTCTCAGTGGGTGCAATGTATGGTGCTGAGTAAAACCACACCCCAGCAGCGCGCAGATGTCATTATTAAATTTGTTAATGTTTCCAAGGTTCGTACTCTGTTATCTCAATGTTATTGTTGGTTAACCTCGGTCGTAAATTTCAAGCCCTAAGCAAGTTTCTTACTGATGCAATTGTAAGTTGAACTATTAAGAAAAGGCCTAAAATTGTCAGCCTAAAATTGTTTGCGTCTGTATGCTACAAGTCAAAATTACCAATTGTTTGACAACCAATAGCCCATGATTAATTAAAGTGAAGCAAACTACCTCTTATTTAGTGTATTTAACGAATGCATTGTTTTCAAACTATAATTAATTTCCCCTCAATCTTTTTGTTTTATTTGATGTATTTTTTAGAAGTTACGGGTATTAAAGAATTTCAACACATTGATGGCTATAGTGGGAGGTTTAACACACAGTGCTTTGGCTCGCTTGTCCAAAACCAACGCCTGCTTACCATCAGAGACGCAGAAAGTAAGTAACTGTTCTGTTTATCCATCCATCCATCTGTCTTTATGTACAGCCAGCTGAACTGCAGTGTAATATATCCAATCCATTCATCCCTATCTCCCTCCCTCCCACCATGCATCCATACACTCCAGCCGGCCATCCATCCATCCATCCCCCCCACCATCTATCCACCTCATCTTATATTGATCATTTTACAGTAATATTGCTCAAATTATTTGGAAGAGAAAGTACCTTTAAGTAAACTGATTTGGAGACTGATTATAGTGACATATTTTAATGATTTTCTTTTCCAGACTCTAGTAGAATTCACTGAACTGTTATCCTCCAACAACAATTTTAGCAACTACCGCAAAGTCTACCATCAATGTACCTGTTTTAAGATACCCATCTTGTAAGTGCTCTGGATTCATCTATAGATCTTGCTCAACTGTGCATAGCACATTAAATATAAGTATTGCAGTTTATAAACAAGTGTTGTTTGTCTTGAAAAATACTTAAGCTCTGTGTGTTTGTGAGGTGCCTGTGTGTGTGTTCATGTGTGTGTGTTCGTGTGTGTGTGTGTGTGTTTTGCATGCATACCTCTGTGAGTGGGTGTGAGTGTGGTGCCTGTGTGTGTGTGTATGCGTGCTTGCGTGGGTGTTTTTTGCATGCATACCTCTGTGTGTCTGTCGATAGGACGCTTGCCTGAAATGCTTGAGTTATAGGATCAGACCCCCTCGGCAGACCCATTGGGTGTTTTCCTGTCCTAACCAGTCCTCGATGACGGTTATGTCAATGGTCAATTTTTTGTGCTGTCCTGTCTGTAGGAAAGTGCATATAAAAGATCTTTTGCTGTTAATCAAAAACTTTAACACGTTTTCTTAAAAATTGACATCCAATAGCTCATGATTAATTAATCAGTGTTCTAGGTGTGTCATTACAAAAACCAAACAAGTTATAATGTGTGTGTGTATGTAACCTCCTTTCTTAATCTTTATTAAGTAGTTTTATTAGTCCACTACTAGTCTAACCAGTGGGGACTAAGGTTTATCTGTCTGTCCATCCATTCGTTGGTCCTTTTGTCTGTACCATATATAGTTTTCTGGACGTTTTTGCCCCACAATGCCTCAAAACATTGAGCTAAAAGTTTGTGTGTAGCTTTATCATGTAGTTAGAGATCAAGTTTAACTTTCATGAGCGTTTACTCATTTTTGACAGAGTTATGGCCCTTGAACTTAGAAGATTTTGAAAATTTGTTGGGCCCAGTACATGTACATGTATTGCTTTAGAAGTGCTTTGAGAATGCTTGTTAATTATTGTTTGTATTTTTTATTTTAGAGGTGTCCACCTGAAAGACTTGATCTCACTACACACAGCACTTCCAGACCACATAGAGGGAAATCGGGTCAACTTCCGCAAGATGGCACAGCTTAGTCTTATCCTCCGCGAGTTGACGCAGCTCCAGCGGCAAAACAACTTTCCTGTTGATGCCATTATGGACCTGGTCAATACACTTAGAGTGAGTGGTCACTGGCATACTTACACAAGTAAACACTCTTAGAGGCAGAATTTTCAGTAATATGTGGTGCGTATTCAAATAAATATAAAATATACTGATCTCTTGTATAAGTTTTAAGCTGACAAAAACAGCTTGTTTGCAGTTTTATCATTTTTGTAGCTATTTTCAATTTGTTATAGCTAAACAAAAACCAAACAAAAACTAATTTAAAACTTTGAATATAATATTTTTGGGATAAAATTCAACAGATGATTAAATTATATTTGGCAAACACCAGCTTAAGCCATGAATAGGCTGTAGATGTAGGTAGTAGTATACCAAATAGCAAATTGGGTAAAAATTTAAAGTGCACCTAACTTTAAATACTGCCTGCCATTGGTTAAATAGGTTTATTACACTGCGGTGGAAGAGATACCCATGTTATATTTATCATCTCTGCACATGTGAAAATACTTTTATTGAGAGGTCATGACCTCCGATCAGGTGATCGACTGTGTCACTTGGTACAAGTCCACATAGATCTTCATACAAAAAGTGTGCCCATCGTTCTTTTGATTCATATTTTGATATCGGGAAAAAATACTTTCTGTCAATTCTTATAATTAATATTGGCAGCATAATTTAACAAAATATATATTTTAATAATTTTGTTTAACGTTGAATATGTTTATAATATTATTTGTGTAAACTTCATTGATAGATGTGTGGCATAGATTCCTAAAGTTTCATTGACAAGTAGCAAAATGGAGTGACCACAATATGATAACATTTCTAACTGACGTCATGGTAAACGATATAATTTTCCCGGTCTTTAAACTGTGCATTTCATGTCTTGTTTAGTTATTTTGGAAGTCATTCTGTTCAAGTTTGTTCATTTATGTGCAATGTAATAAATAAAATACTATACTTGTTCCTGTGTGAGACCGTTTATATTACAACTTGTGTGTTTCGCTCTCGCTCGTGATATACGATTGAAAATACACTCTTTGCAATACCTGTAAACGGTCTCATGCGGGAACTCTTTTAGTATTTTCTATGACAGCACTTATTGTTTCATCTGTTGAGGCAATTCCTGTATTTGGTTTGAAAAAATATGCATGTGCATGGTGCCACTACAATTAGGGTAACAATTTTAGTGTGGAACTAGGGTAGTCAAAGATGTTTCTGTTATATTTGAAACTAGCTCCCACTCCCCACAAATGTTTGAATTTACTTTAGGGATAAGGGATTGTAGTATTTATATCTTTAGTGCATAAATTTTGAAATGTTGCATATGGCATGTTTAACCGCTTATGTAACAATTGTCATTTATCATCGTATGGGACTTGATATGGTGGTATACACCCTTTTGCAAGTAAAATTTACTTCAGTGTTTGTAGTGTCATTTTAACCCTTTGTCTGTTTCAGTTATCATTAGATTTGCATCACACAGAAGATGAAATTCATGAACTTTCTCTAGCCCGTGAACCAAGAGGATCTGTGTCATCAGTAAGTATTGGTGGTTTGTAGCAGGGATAAGCTGAGTCAATGAACCATAGTGGAAATATCCTTTCGAATTTTCTTTTTGTCTCTTAGATCGAGATTTTTAGAATGTGTCCCCAGTTAGATTGACCTGTCACATATAGATATTAGATAAACTTTTCCTAAGACAACACAAAATAATATGTTTTATTTACTATACATTGTGATGGATTTTGCAGGACGAGTAAATAGAGTAGTCATACACATTTTCTGTTTAAATATACAAATCTATTAAATTAATTGGTTATTTGTGTAGCTACGGCGAAAAGAAGAAATTGTGTCTTTCCGGGCAAGCAACTCCTACTTGAAAAGTATATTAAAAATAACTGGCATTCCATCAGATGTCTTTTACTTGTTCTGTATACCATCAAATTCAAGGCCTCAGGTCTTTAATAACCTGTAATATCAGTGCTGCTTATCTATAGTATATATAGCAAATATAGTATCACTATTATTATCAACAGAACTCTTTATTTTTAAAATGTTTAAAATCAATCTTGTTTATCAACAGAACTAATATTTTTTAAATGGTTAAAAGCAAAGTTGTTTATCAACAGAACTAATATTTTTTAAATGGTTTAAACAAATAAAATTGTATAGTAATTTCTGTGATGTCTGTTTACTTCTTTAAAAATGTTGATAATTTTCTAATTGATCTCCTTCCATTAATGTTACATTTTCTTTTCAATTTTTGTTCAGGATACTCACTAGCAATGTTTTATGTTTGTTTCAGCCAACCACTCCCACAAAGCCTGTAGTGTTTGCTGACTGGGTGGCAGGGGTTAAACCCCCGGACGCGGAGACCATCAACAAACATGTCAACGACATGGTGGAGGTGAGCTGGAGCAGTCATTGTAGACTTTAAATTGTAAAAAACTCAAAGTGAAGTGAAAAAACACACTCACTCCTTGAAAATGTAAAGTTTGTTTTGTTTAACGACACCACTAAAGCACATTGATTTATTAATCATTGGCTATTGGATGTCAAACATTTAGTACATATAGTCTTTTGAGGAAACCTGCTCCATTTTTCCATTAGTAGCAAGGAGTCTTTTTATATGCACTATCCCACAGACAGGATAGTACATACCATAGCCTTTGATATACCAGTTGTGTATACCACTAGATCGACTGCATTAGGCGAGTGTTTTACACTGGGCTACGTCCCGCCCCTACTCCTGGAAATGATGAATGAAAAGGGGGAAATCGCAGACCTCAGAATAAGCAGAGAGGAAACACCTCACTAAACATGTATCAAGTGATATTGATTTATGACCTACATATTATGTGCACCTTTACAGATTAATACAAAAAAGAACCATTTTTAATTTAAAAATGCCCTAATTGTATATGTTGAGATGACCTAATTCTCTGTTTAATCCACTCTACCCCTCCACCCACCAGCCTCAGTGGTGTAGTGGTTAACCCATTGGACTTAAGACTGGTAGGTACTGGGTTTGCATCCTGGTACTGGCTTCCAACCAGAGCGAGGTTAATGACTCGACTGGTAGCTGAAAGGCCACTACACCGACTTCTCTCCCGCTAACAACTAACCACTAACCCACTGTCCTGGACAGATAGCCCAGATAGCTGAGGTGTGTGCCCAGGGCAGCATGCTTGGACCTTAATTGGATATAAGCATGAAAATATGTATAAATGAATGAAATCCACCCACCAGTTATTTTAGGGCTGTTGTGAATATTGTGAATGGTGAACTTTGAGTGCAACCATGTGCTTTTATTTCTCATTTCTCTTGTACATGAATTTATTCTTTTTTAAAATGGTTCTGTTTTCAGTATTGCTGTCCAGATGTAATGCTGTGTGTTTTTTTCTGTTTTCCAGGCCGTGTACAGAAATTATGACCACGACAAAGACGGGTTTATATCTCAAGCAGAGTTTGAGGCCATTGCTGGAAACTTTCCATTTATCGACACCTTCTGTGTGTTGGATGCTGATAAGTAAGTTTTTATCTTGCCCACAAACAGATAGTGGGCCTAAACCTGTATACAGACAATCAAACTCCTTGTTCATGTTTCTGCTCCATGTAACAGTAAAGTTTTATTTCAGATAAAGTAGTAACTTGTTTAAAATAAACTCATCCAGTTTCATTATGTGGTATAGACTCAGTTTGAGTGTAGCAGTCAGGGACAAATAAAGAACCGTCTGTTCAGATTTCTGCTGCAGGGTTACATAGTACAGTTTTACTTAAATCATTCAGGGGAGATTACTTAGCCTCATTTTTATTAATAGTATTTGAAAGAAATGTTTGCATATTGACCAATCAGCACATTGTGTAGTGTAGTTAGTGTTATGAATTTAATTAAGACACAATGTAGACAATAAAATAAAAATTCAATGTTACAAACTTTACTAGAACAGTCTTTTTATGCACTTTTTTAATAGACATTGTCATATTCCATGACTTAATACACCAGTCATTGAGCACTGGTTGTAATAGGGTAACACCCAAGGTAGTTTCAGATTTATATCAAACTACCTTTGTTGGTCAAAAAAGGAATAAATGATTGTTTAATGACACCATAATACAATGTATCTGTAAGATTCTTTCCAAGTTGTGATATTACATGATGTTTTTGTGGGTTTTTTTTTGACATAATGACTGATTATCCCTTTGGGTGGGAGCCTATACTGTTATTGAGAACCTTATACCAATCAACCTTAAGACAGAAAGCTTAACCTCTACACCACCAAGGCTGGTATTTTCACTATGATATTTTTCCAGGTTAGAATGAATTGGGGTTTTTTCAAGCTTAAAATTCAGTAGAATGTATTTGCTATAGTATCCTCTCATGATGTTTTGTTTTGTTTTCAGGGATGGAATGATCAGCAAGGATGAGATGAAGGAATACTTCATTCGAGCAAACTCTCACGCTCTTAGGAATAGTTTTAAGCATGCCTTCCATGAAACCACATACTTCAAGCCAACATTTTGTTTTCACTGTACGGGACTGGTAAGTATGTTTGTACTATTAATTTTTTTTTTTTTAAACAATTTCAGTGTATACAATAAGAAAAAATTTGAAGCAAAAATGTAGTGTTTATTAGCATTTTGTCGTGAATCTAAGCTTAAAATGGATAGATTCTCATTTTATATGAATTAAAATGCTTTGTAAATTTAGGTACTAATGATTACATCAGAAAAAACTTATGTTTTGTTTTTCCATTTTATGATAGGAAAATATTCTCAAAGAAATTTTTTACGATTTCAACCATGCATGTTTAGCACAGTAAACTTAGAACTTGCTAGTTGGTTTTGTTACTCCCAACTTATTGAAGGATCTATTTACTGAGGATTTTTACAGTTTTGTCAACTACAACCAAAAAAGTCATGCAGGCTAGTAGTTTTAAATTATTGGGGACAACAATTTTAATGTTTTATGTTTAACAGCAATTTTAATGTTGTCATATTTAACCTAAGTATGTGAACCACACCGTAAGATTTGTTTTTGTATCTTTGACAGTTATGGGGTTTAATTAAGCAAGGATGGAAGTGCAAAGGTAAGTAGCTGTGTTTAATATTCTTTAGGTATTACATGATTAACAGTTACCCAATAAATGTTATATAATTAGTCTGAGTCTGAGTAATAAATTTTACATAGTCTACCTGGAGAAGGTTCTTTACTGGTATAAATTAGCATATGCTTTCTGGTTTTGTTGTTGTCTCTCTCTCTCCTCCCCCCCCCCCCCCCCCCCCCCACCTGCTGGCAGTCCCTCCTCTTCCTCCCCCCTACACCTTTCCTGTCAGGCGTGCACTACAACAGCTTGTTCTGAATGTGCACGTAAAACCCTATGAACTGACTTGACCTGGTTTTGTTTTAACTAATCGTATTCAATTGGACAAGCTTCTGATTGATTTCTTGTTCTTCACAAGAAAAATCATATATTATAATGTGTGTTATATTCAGACGGAAGCCAGTATTGTGACACTTACTGTTTGATAGATATGCAATGAGTATTGTGAATGCTCTTATTGTTTGTCTGGCATGCATTGTGTGTTAAGAGCAAATGCCTGAGTAAACATACCTATGAAGTGTTTTCCCTGTTACAACCAGTGCACTAAAATATCGCATGTCAAAACGTGGAGAACAATACTTATTAGACAAATAAAAAAACACTTAAATTTTGATCTGATAATATATGATTCAGATATAAAATGCACATAAAGCATGTATCAGTTTAATGAGAACATTGATAGCAATGAATAACAAAGTATCTCTTTGTCTGTGAAGGGAATTGTAAACTTGATAAATGTGTTGTAACCTATAGGTCACCAAGCCTGTACATGGGTTACTACACAATATGCTTGTATCAATGCCTGACTTATTGAGTGTTGTGTTATAACCTATAGGTCACCAGCCTGTACATGGGTTACTACACAATATGCTTGTATCAATGCCTGATTTATTGAGTGTTGTGTTATAACCTATAGGTCACCAGCCTGTACATGGGTTACTACACAATATGCTTGTATCAATGCCTGACTTATTGAGTGTTGTGTTATAACCTATAGGTCACCAGCCTGTACATGGGTTACTACACAATATGCTTGTATCAATGCCTGACTTATTGAGTGTTGTGTTATAACCTATAGGTCACCAGCCTGTACATGGGTTACTACACAATATGCTTGTATCAATGCCTGATTTATTGAGTGTTGTGTTATAACCTATAGGTCACCAGCCTGTACATGGGTTACTACACAATATGCTTGTATCAATGCCTAACTTATTGAGTGTTGTGTTATAACCTATAGGTCACCAGCCTGTTCATGGGTTACCACACAATATGCTTGTATCGATGCCTGACTTACTGTGTTGTGTTGATTTTCAGATTGCGGAATCAATGCTCATAAGCACTGTAAAGACCTGGTGGTTATGGAATGTCGCTATAAATGTTACAGGAGATCGGGAACAATGTCCAACGGTTGGTTCAAGGCTTTTGTTTGTATCTTACACAGACATATACATATGTTTGTTGTTTTTAAACTTTGTAAAATTCTTATTGGTAAACAATATTTAATATTTGGGTTCTGTCTGCTTTACAGTCATCAATATTTAAACAGAACATACAGTGCACATTTTGTAATGCGTGATGGTATTTGATTCATAAGAATTGGTCGGGCGGGGAGGATTGTAAAAAGAAATTATAAGTAACATAATTTAAAAGATAATATAGTTTTTATTTTGAAAAAAGACTACAGAGAATAACTTATATTAACATGTAAAATTAGCTCAAAAGATATAGTAGCTGTTAATTTAAAATAAAAACCTCAGGTTGAGTCTTTTTAAAAAAATTGTAGAGCACTTATAATAGTAATTTGTTATTTTGTAATTTGAGGTAACTCTAATGCATGAATAATTCACAAAACCAAACAATTTGTAACTTGAGAAAAAAAAAAAATTTCTTAACCTGTATAAAAAAAAACCCCAAACATTTAATAACTGTATTCTTAGGTAGCTTAACTCTACTTTGAACAGCCAGGCCCCATGCTTATAAAACTTTTAGAGTCTAATAGAGTCTAAAGACTTTTAACATCATGACAGTGCCATACAAATTGCATGCGAGTGAGACCAGTAAAGATTTAAGTCTAGACTTTGAAGTTTTATAAGCATGGACCCTGATCTTTTAAAATAACCCCTACTATCATTAAATATGGGTTTAACATTGCTCACTCCGCTGTATTCTGTTCTTCAGGTGTTGGTCCTCATGACCTGACGCTATTGAGAAAGAGAAAAATATCACAACGACACAGACGGTCGAGTAATCGCCAGATGTCACCTCAGCCATGTACCCGGTCGCCTAGCAACAGCATAGAGGAGGATCGGCGGCACCGTTCGTTGGATGACACTCAGGATGGTGAGTTCTACGAGGAACCGCCCATGATCTATGACAGACTCGTCAAGTCCGAAGAGGTGAGTGTCAGACCAGAAGAGGTGAGCGTTAGACCAGAAGAGGTGAGTGCGAGACCATTCTTCAGATGATGCAGCAAACAGTCATGTGTGAAAAAGAAAATGAATATGTCACATTTTAAATTTAGTCATGGCAATTATAATCTGAATAGATATTTTTCGAGGCCAAAGAGACTGCTAACCACTTTTAAATGGACAAAACCAGTAATACACAGTGAAACCTGTCTAAACCAGATCATGCTGGGGACCTGATATTTATCCGGTTTGGAGAGAATCTGGTGTTTAGAGGGTCACGTTTTAGGATATAGAGTTATTTCCCTAGACATTGAATTCGTATCTGCAAACGAACATGTCCGAGAATTGCCGAATGAATGTGACTGTCAAAGGGACGACTCATAATAATGTCGCTATCTCCCAATTTTGTTATGTATCTTTCTTATTTATTAACTGACATTAAAACATAAATAAAAACAACAGATTTCAATGTAATTTAGTTTTTACCACAATTAAGGTTGCAAAATGACATTCTTTGTAATCATCAATTACGTTACAAGTTATCTATACCGGCATTTTCACCGCTGATCTTGAAATGTCGAACAGAAAAGCGTGACTTCCAGCTTTCTAACCATCTGTTAGAAGCCTTAAAATCCTGAATCAGCAGATCAGCTGAAAATTTCAAAGCTTTTTCATGAATGATCGTTCCGGATATGGGAATATTCTTTGCTCGTGCATGTTGAAACCATTTCCATGTCAGTTCATTCATCCAGAGACAGGCCCCGGGATGGACATGCTCGAAACTGGTATATGAGCATGAAAAAAATATTCAAGTCAAGTCAGTTCATTCAGTTTGTCATATTTGCAGCCTGTACTGAATCGCGTTTTGTTGGCACTAGAGTTATTTTCATATTCTTGCAGATAAATAGTCTTTTTCATTAATATGTCTGACACAGTGGCAATGCCAATGCCATACTTTGCTGCCAAATCCTTTTGAGTTAATTTTGGTACAGACTGCGAATCTTTAATCAAATGGAATTTTACTTTCAACAATAATTCCACACACCTATGTTTAGCCTGTGGTGGTCGAGACTTGTTTGTTTGACATTGAAAGTTTGTTGTTTTTTGCAAAATTCATCGAGCATGTTTTTCGTATCTATTGCAGAAAAGATAAAAGTTTCTGTTTGTATGTAGTGTATACAAATTACGTCACGTGTGTATATTTTACTCTAAATTGTTTCTAACATTTTACTCTGTGTCAGTATTTTATTATCAAAGTGCATTGATTAAAAATCAAATGTGAAAAACCTAACGTATGGGGATCTGAGAATTGTCTGAAGCTGTAAAGAATTTGCTCAGCACTGCACGGCATTAGACAGGACAATTGACCCGTGATGTAACACCGGATGCTGGACAGCAGAAATTCCGGTCTGCATTGTTTTTTGGAAGTCGTGTTTTCGTTCAGGTTACTCTTCATTTGTTTATACTACGCCGGTTTGTTCAGGTTAATTAATAAAGGATTTTACATTTCTGAACACAAAATCAATCCGGTTTCCGAAATAGACAGGTTCTGGTTTTATCAGGTTTTTAATACATGATTTAAATAAGAGAATATTCGGGACCATTGAATTTGGCCAGTTTTGACAGGATTTCAGTATGTTCAGGGTCCGGTTTAGACAGGTTTCACTGTACTATTGTGAGTTTTGTTAAAACAGTGTCAAATTGTAATCTGAATATATATTTCTTATATATATAAACATTTATCTTGTTTTGTTTTTTGTAAGTCAACAACATTTATCTTGTTTTATTGATTGTATTTCTACATTTATCCTCCCACTTGTTGTTTCAACAGACTAGAGAAAAGCTGATGGAAGAAAACAAGAAACTTCGTGGAAGGCTGGAGGTCGCCAACGACCAGATTCTGACACTGAAATCTCACATTGGAGTCATCCGCCAAAATACCATCTCCTTCATTCTCGAACAAATGGATGCGCTCAACATGCAGCGTGACACAGAGGTGTGACCTGGTGTGGGGAGGGGGGGGGGGAATATGGAGGTGTGATGACAGTACGATGTTGTCGAGTCGTGATGTCAGTTTGACACAGAGGTGTGACATGGAGGTGTGATGACAGTACAATGTTGCCGAGTCATGACGTCAGTGTGACACTTGGATGTAAGAGAAACTTGTACATCAGTGAGTTGACTCGGTCATGAATGCTTCAGAAGCTGCAGTGTGAAGTTTGTTGTTATAAAAGTCTGGACTAAAGGTTTTAATAGCTGAATTCTCACCTATACAGATAGCACGCAGTTAAAAGTCTAGACTTTTTTACGGAAGTGTGAAATTTGGACTTGAATGTTTTAGAAGTATCAGCCCAGATTTTAAATAAGTTGTAAACTTTTAAAGTCTACACTCAAGTCTACAGTAAGTAGTGTGGAGACTGGCTAAAATCTTGAGACTGGACTTAAAAGTTTTATATGCAGCTATAATCAAGGCTTCAATAAAGTCTTGACTACATGTAGTTGAAGTCTAGATTTTTTACTAAAGTCTTGAGTATGGACTTTAAAGATTTTTTTAAGCATGGGCTGGATGTTCCCAGTTTGTTATCAGTATATAAACTGTCAGGTCTACACTCAGGGCTTCAAAAAAGCCTTTCATCTACATCTAGTTAAAGTCTAGTATTTTGCTAAAATCTTGAGAATGGAATATAAAATTTTATAAGCACGACTCAGGATCTCAAGAGTAATGGAGAAAAACCTATGTCCAAGTCCGAAATGACCATGACCATGATATTCAGGAAAGTAAAGAAATATGTTGTATGTTTACCCAGCAATCGATGAACATGCTGATTTGGCATGAGCATCAGTGTGGTATTAGGTTATGTAAATACCAAGAACAGGATGTTGGTATGAGCAGATGTGATTACCAAAAGCAGTGTGGTGATCCAAAGTTAGGTACCGGTATATGTTATTAAATTGTGTAATGACTACACACAGTTAGGTGATGACAAACCACGTAATATAAATATATTATGTACATTGATAACAAATGGTGTAATATACCAGTTTGGCATGAGCTGGATATGTGATCTGATGTGATTTGTATTGTTGAAATGTGGAATCGTGGTTTTTGTAATATTGTCAAGCATAAGACTATGTTTGTAAAGTCTATTTTTGGAATTTTATCTTGAGGAACAAGATGATGATGATTATTTTTATGTTCTCATTATCATTAGAATAGTTAAAGATGTCAACAACGATTGTCCCAGATCAGTTGATACGAGAGTTATGGCAGGATGTAGTTAGGTGTTAGAGCACTTGCCTGAGGTGTGATGGGTCACAGGATCAATCTGTCTGGGTGGATGTATTGGCCAGTCGACTGGCTGTATAAGCAATCATACATTCTGGACATAAAATATTACAGCTGCAATGTACTTTCATTCTGTATTAAAATAATATGTCCCGATTATTTGTTCAGTTCAAACACTGGTGTAGCTTATATATTGGGGAATGGACGAGTAACTCTCCTTTTCTTAAAAATAATGGAGCAGAGGCCCACTATTAAGAACTAATGGATAGATTTATAGTGATTTAACAGTAAGCTTTTTTCTGCCATAAAATTTACACAAGTTAATTTGAAGGCACACAAATTGTTATATTTTTTGTTTATTTCAAGAGACAATAACTTTTCCCCTACTAAACCAAACTGTAGGTGCCACATTTTTTTGCAGGAGAATGGATGTTAATTTGTCAGTGAAACAGTACAGGACACTACATAATATATGCATTGACAAATTTTAAAAAGCAATTCTCTTATTAACATCTACATGTATCTAAAAATTCTGAAAATATATTCATTAATTTCTAAGATTTTAGGGTACGTAATTTTACCCAGGCAGAAAGCCTGACAGTGGATCGTGTTCAGAGATAGAGTAGTATATACCAGTACTGTGACCTCCGCTACACCTCAGATGGGCACTCGACGACAAAACTACATCATACTCTGTCTAGGGGGGGGGGGACGACAAAGCTACATCATACTCTGTCTCGGGGGGGGGGGGGGGGATTCCATGCATTTAACTTTCTGAGAATCTCAAACTCCATTTTCTCAAACATTTGTACTATTAATTTTTATTTCATTCAATGTCATAACAGCAAAAGAAGAAAAAAAAGAAGCCTACTGTTTTTTTTTCTAATTTAAAACATTGTCACTTTAGCATGTGTATGAAATGTGTTTGTGTCAATGAGAATCTCCACATGATTATTATGTTATGTTAACATAATGTTTCTAGTTGATAATCAATCCCAGCAAGATCAACATCTAGTGTTTACGGTATTAGGGGCCATTCACAGAGTTTTCACAATCATACAAAGTGTAACAAACTGTACACTAATGGGGAGGGGTTTGGTGCCAGCGTATGTAAAAATGTTGATACAAATATTTCTTAAATCATTATTTTTTTAAACAATATTTATTCCGTAAGTTGAGTGGATTTGCAAACAGGTAGTAAATACCTCACCATGTGATAAAGTTTTGTTTTTGTTTGTTTGTTTGTTTAATGACACCACTAGAGCACATTGATTTATTAATCATTGGCTATTGGATGTCAAACATTTGGTCATTATGACATATAGTCTCAGAGAGGAAACCCACTACATTTTTCCATTGGTAACAAGGGATCTTTTATATGCACCATCCTACAGATAAAATAACAAATAGCACGGCGTTTGATATACCAGTTGTGGTGCGCTGACTGGAACAAGAAATAGCCTAGTAGGCCCACCGATGGGGATTTATCCCAAACCGACCATGCATCAAGTGAGTGCTTTACCACTGGGCTACGTCCTACCCCCTTGTGATAATGTTATACATACTGCATAAAATTCAACGGAGGATAAATATAATGCAACATTGCAAAAGATCATTTCAGCCATTACTTACAAAATCAACATTTTTGATGCTGTAAGGATGGGTGGGGTGGGGAGGGAAAGGTATTAAAAAAAAAAGTGTATGGTTTGTACACTAGTGAACATATGGATAATTGTGAATGGCCCTGTATTTTGTGGACCAATTTGTTGTAATTAGGGATTTTTCGGGTCCCTTAGTTGTGACAGCCTAATCTTCGCCTCATAAGTCCCATCTTGTTTGTATATAACTTTGATGTTCTGTAACCACAGATACTGGCTTCTATTCATGTTAAATATACTTTGCTTTAGCACAATCATGACACAAAATATTTCAAATGAAATAATATAAAAACGTGTGTCCTAATTTGTAATACATTTTATATTGTCGGCAAGTGATATTTTGATCCTGACAATCTGACATTTTTATATTTTCATTGTTTGTTTCTGTTAAAGCAAATGTTTTTATTTCTATAGTTCAAATTGCATTACCTAGTATAATGTTCATACTTGAAAAATTGTGTTATGACTTTTCAGTTATGGTGATAGATGTAGACAGCATGAAGTCAAAATCATCTGTAATAAATAAAAAAAATTGGTAAAACTTCTGTACGTTGGAAAATACAATCTAGTATTGTTTTTTAAGTTAGGGTTGGGTTTTTTTTTTTTGAGACATAGATAAGTCCCTGAATATACTAAACCTATTTTAAAAATTTATAAATATTTATTATAGTGGCACCAAAGAGGATTTAGATTTACAAAGTTTGAAAAATTATGCCCCGTCCTTTCATGTTGATAACTAACAAAAATGTTTCAGTCACAAACTATGATAATTTTGTGCCTGTTTAAAATGTGCCAGTAATTTATGTTGTGCCGTGATGTCGCGTTTTGTAAGCAACCCAAATGCATAACAAATTTTGTATGAATAACAAAGAGAATATGGTGATAATGCTATTTTATTAAGGAGAACGCTATTCCATTCATGTTCATAATATTGTTTGTTAATCCATTTTATCCTGTCATATTGATAGCATATTTTTATCAGTAATTATTGTCCGTGTGTGTTTTGTCTGAGACTTTATTCAAGGCTCAGTCTACTAAATAATGAGTGATAAATGTGTTTTCATCAACAGTTATTGTATTGGTACCTGGGAGTTGACTCATATCTCGTCTACTGAATAACAAGTGATAAACATGTTTTTATCAAGTTATACCTGGGAGTTGACTCAAGTCGTAGTCTACTGAATAACGAGTGATAAACATGTTTTCATTAACAAGTCCTGGGACCTGGGAGTTGACTCAAGTCGTAGTCTACTGAATAACGAGTGATAAACATGTTTTCATTAACAGTTATTGTGTGTGTATCTGGGAGTTGACTCAAGTCTCAGTCTACTGAATAACGAGTGATAAACATGTTTTCATTAACAGTTATTGTGTGTGTATCTGGGAGTTGACTCAAGTATCAGTCTACTGAATAACGAGTGATAAACATGTTTTCATTAACAGTTATTGTGTGTGTATCTGAGAGTTGACCCATGTCTTATCCTACTGAATAATGAGTGATAAACATGTTTTCATTAACAGTTATTGTGTGTGTATCTAGCAGTTGACCCATGTCTTATCCTACTGAATAAGTGATAAACATGTTTTCATTAACAGTTATTGTGTGTGTATCTGGGAGTTGACTCGAGTCGCAGTCTACTGAATAACGAGTGATAAACATGTTTTCATTAAAGTTATTGTGTGTGTTTCTGGCAGTTAACCCATGTCTCATCCTACTGAATAAGTGATAAACATTTATTTCATAAATTTTTGTGTGTCTACCTCATTAGTCTTGCTAATCACATTTATAGGCCATTCCATGATATAGGGGTCTCCTTTTTCTCCCGTCCAGAACAGTTTATTGAAAATAATTATAAAACATCTGAAGATTGCAGAGACCACAAGTTGTATATATACACAACACTGGTCCTAGGAATCTATAATATAGTTAGCCAGTGCACTACGACTGGTATTTCAAAGGCCGTGTGGTATGTGTTGTCCTGTCTGTGGGATGGTGCATATAACAAATCCTTTGCTACCAATGGAACAAATGTAGCAGAATTCCTCTCTATGACTGTGTCAAAATGACCTTATGTTTGACATTCAATAGCCGATGTTTAATAATCAATGTGCTCTAGTGGTGTTGTTATACAAAACAAACTTCTATAATATAATTTGCAAGATCAATTTAAGTTTCCTATTGTTCTGACCCATGATTTGTATTGACAACTGCCTACTTTTCACTTACTGGATGCCGCATTTCACAAGGATCTTTTTGTGGTCATGCTAAGGCCAGGATGTAGCTCAGTGGTAAAGCACTCACCTGATGTGCAGTCAGTTGTAGGATTGATCCTCGTCAGTGGGGTCCATTAGGCTATTTCTCGCTCTAGCTAGTGCACCATGATTGATATATCAAAGACTGTGGTATGTGCTATCCTGTCTGTGGGATGGTGCAGATAAAAATCCCTTGCTACTAATGGAAAAATGTAGCAGGTTTCCTCTCAAAGAGTATATGTCAGAATTTATCTTCATGGCTGTCATATTTTCTTTTTTTATAAACCTAGGCCACTGCACCCCTTCTAAATTTTCCCATGCTAAGCACAAGTTATATCCAGTAATTAATAGATTACACAAGTTTGAATTGTTGTTTTAATTTTCAAATTAGTTGCATTAAACTAAATTTTCTGGACAGGATGAAAAGGAGATGTATGAAATTGCCCTCGTCTGTAGTTCAGTTACCTCTTCATTAAATATAGTCATTCATACAATCTCTCAGAGGTTCAGATACCTGGCTAGGGATGTTCAAAGCTATCATAACGCTAGGATACCATGAAACCATTGTAGGCTATGACGTCATTACAGCACACACGATGGTTTCACGATATCGTGGCGCTAAGATAGCTTTAGAAATATGAGCCCAGGACCATATCTGTTTTTGAGTCACCTAGCCACAAAAAACTCTGACACTGAACCAAGTGCCAAGTAACAAGGTATCTAAATTGGCGGACTTGTTTTAAGCTTGATGCATGAAGTGATGAGGTATCAATTATTGTAGTCCCAACCAACAACCATCAGCTTCTGTCATGTAGCTGTGTCTTAATGAGGTGTATGACCCGGACAGCATGCTTGAACCTTAATTGGATGTAAGCAGAAGTAAAAAGAAAGGAATAGATTAGGATTTATTGTAGTCCCAGCCAATATTGGCCATTAACTTCTGTCCTTGTCAGCACAAATATTAAAGGTGTGTCCAGGACAGAATGCTTGAACCTTATTTTAACCTGGGCCCATATTTTCGAAGCTATCTTAAGGCTATGAAATCGTAAAACTGTTGTAGACTACGATGTCACGATAACACACAGCATAGTGACATCATAGCTTACGATGGTTTTACGATGGTTTTGAGCTAAGATGGCTTCGTAAATATGGTCCCTGGAGCCTAATTCAAAAAGTTCCCTCGAGCTCTCTCAAGCGACATTGCATCGTCCTTGCAAGTTATTTTTGCATTGCACTGCCAGATTGCAAAGTTGCGAGAGTTTAGTTAATTAATTCCCTGAAGTAAATAGAAATGAATAATGAAGGATTCATTGTAGTTGCAACCGAATACAAACCACCATTTTTGTAAAGTTTCTTTATACAAAGCCTGCCATGTTATTGTGTCCATAATGAAAATAACCCAGTGAGATAGATGTTTGCAAGATTTTCCGGACTTCCACCACTATACTAGTCAAGTATAAGTGTTTAGTTTTATTTTAAATCTCTGCAACTGCTGAATGGTGTGCAACAGTCATTATGGAAGTTGTTTGAGGGTTTTTTTTTCCTGTTGTTCAAAGCTAAAGGACAAAACCAGGTTTTTTTTAATATATTGTAAAATGTATTTATCTTAGTAATTTATTTTTAGTTTTGTAAAACATATTTTTACGTTACAAAATCGAGGTGTATGTGATTACAAGTATTTTCTTTCTTGGTGCCTATGATTCGTGCAGTACCAAAAATGTGCCCCCACATTTGTTATGGTCATTGTGCTAGTTGAATAACCTGTTATGAAATTTGTTTTCATTGTTATTTTTTATATTTAATTAGATGTTTTTATGAGCTGTATATCTCTTTTTTAACAAGTTTTTTCTTAAACTATCTTGATAAACTGGAGGCAATTTTACAAAACATTTAAAGTTTATGTTTAGCAGTCATAAATTGACATGAGTTTTATGTTTAAAAAAACATCATGGTGCAAAATGGATTAAAGTAAGGATAAAAGGAAATTATTTTATGTACATTTTAAACTACATCATTACTTCCGTTTCATTCATTTCAATATATTTTTGTGCTTATATCCAATTAACATTTAAAGCACAGTTGGGCATATATATATATATATATATATATATATATATATATATATATATATATATATATATATATATATATATATATATATATATATATATATTATAAGCACCTCAGTTATATGAGCTATCTGTCCCCGGACGTGGGTTAGTAGTTAGTTGTTAATGAGAGAGAAGTCTGTGTAGTGATCTTTACTCATCCCCATTGAGCCAATAAAAATTTACCATTAGTGGGAGCCAGGACCAAGGTGTGAACTGATGACCTATCAACCTAAAGGCCAAAGGCTGGTGATCTCTGTTATCTTGAAAGTTCAGGATATCTCAAGATCAATAAATTCTTCTGTAGCATAAGTTTAAGTGACAACTATTATGTGGTTTATGTCAAAAAACCAGTGTAACATCAACATAATGAAAGTTTTACTGTATGTTATTTGTACAGTTTGTTAGTTTAAGAATTATTTTTACATTTAAATGCAAATCTAGGCTTACAATGTTTTGTGAAATTGGTCTCTGTGTTCTGTTTGGAAAAGAAAATAGCCATGTTAATTTTAACTGACTCTCTTACCAAGCAAACTGCTGGTTGGTCACTTTGTCATGAAACTGAAGATGTTTTAGTTACGTCATTAAGATGTTAAATGATTCTGTTTCTTAATTATAACTCCAAATCTGCCTCGAGCTATCATACATTGACTTAAGTATGTATATGAATACAGAGCCAGAATCTCAACATGGGTTAATCACTGTTTAAGAAACAAAAATTTATGTTACAGTTAAAATTTATATTTTCCTTTCTTTTAGTGTTCATCATAACCGAGTTGCTATTAACAAGAGCATCTAACCACAACAGTGGCACCATGACTCCCATCTTATAGAGGCTGCCCTGAGCTTACTGCTTTTGTAAGATCATTTCCAAATTACACAGACTTTATAACAACTAAAATGACATTAAAATACTTTTTTTCATATTTAGAATACCAAATGTAAGCGACAATACATTTCAGTCATACAATATTGTAGCTGCACTGTAATTGAATGCAAAATACAGAGTCCAGGACTAATAATTCCTAATCATTCGTAAGGCTCTCCGTACGTTTTCTTTAGCAAAATGACATCCCTGCATTGAAATCGATCAGTCAGTGACACCAGACCTGTCAACCCTCCCGGATTCCGCGGGAGTCTCCCGGTATTTGATCAAATCTTTCACCTGTGCGGGAGACAGTTTCTCCTGTTAAATGACATTTTTGTAAGCATAAAAAAAAAATCGATCCTCTTTTGTCAAAATAACATAAGGGAAGTAACTTTTTTTTCTCATTCGGAAAATGTCGACTACTTTCGTTTTCTGAGAATGTAACAGGCCAAATTGTCCCGACTGTTTAACCTTTGCCGAAGTGAGAATTGTGGGATAGCCTATTTATATTAAAAAAGCACATGGAGTTTATAAAATGACATGTTATTATAATGTTTGT
Organism: Gigantopelta aegis; assembly: GCF_016097555.1. Lineage (NCBI taxonomy): Eukaryota > Metazoa > Mollusca > Gastropoda > Neomphalida > Peltospiridae > Gigantopelta > Gigantopelta aegis. The sequence continues at coordinate 31,741,707 of NC_054702.1, forward strand.
TGTCATACTGGATTACATAATGCAACTATGACGAATCTGAACTGCCAGACTCCGAGTTGACGGCAATACACACGATGCATGTTAAAATCACGTCACAGCAAGACAACGAAAAGACCAATTAGCTGTATAAACATACTTGTGTCAGTTAATTTTGTATGTTTGTGCAGTAAAATGTTGGTTATAAGGGTACTCTTCAAGAAAATTTTTTGTACAATTAAAAAATGTTGTGTTTGACATTGACATAAAGTTACTCACGGAAATGGGTATAATTCCGGTATATTTCACACGATGCCCGTAATGAGGTTTTACTTATGATTAATGAAAATACAATGTTTATTGCATCATTATAATGATTTTAAATAAGTACCACGCCACTGTTCCTCATTATAGTAAAAACTGAATATTAATTTATAAGATTTATATAAATTTGTCTTTGGTACTTAGGTACACTAACCACAAATGATAATGTAACGCAACATGTAAGGCTGTAAGTGTAATACCGTAAATGTACTAATTAAATGTTTTATTTCTTGTTCATGTTCTTAACATTTTTGGATAAAAAAAAAAAAAAAATTGAAATATGTATTAAATCATAATAATATTTAAACTTTAAAAAAAAAAAAAAAAAAAAAAATATTAGGTTAAGAAGTATATATGACATTATATAGTATTCATATAACTTATTGTAATAATGTTTTTTTTAAATCCCGCGATTTTGGGTTAAATTGTGTGAATTTAAAAAATCTGCTTTTTGACAAAATCTCCTGCTTTTTCAACACACACCTCCTGCTTTCTCTTGACTAAAGGTTGACAGGTCTGGCAGTGAGCCGATTGGACTTTCTCGTTCCAGCCAGTGCACCAGGACTGGTATATCAAAGGCTGTGGTATGTGCTGTCCTGTCTGTAGGATGATGCATATAAAAGATCCCTTGCTATTGATGGAAAAATGTAGCAGGTTTCCTGTCTAAGACTATATGTCAAAATTACCAAAATCAAAAACATCAAATAGCCAATGATTAATAAATTGTGTCATGAAACAAAACAAAACTTCATCCCTGCAACAGGGGCGTAGGCTAGGGGGGTTTGGGGGGTTCGAATGAAACCTTAGTGGTACAGGGGCATGTAAAAATACTGTCGAAGTCTGGTCATCCTAATAATGGTAGCAGCCGATTGGATTTACATTAAACAGCTAGTGGCAGTAAACTCAGGACACTCGTTAACCAGAGCTCAACAAGGCTCTTTTATTTAGCTTCATTATTACCAAGCTCCCTAACTCATACCAGCAGTTTAATGGATTTTAAATGCAAAGCGATGACAATGTTTTGTTTTGTACCAGTTTCTCAACAACTGTTTTATTGTCCCATCTTTTATGAATGTGATGTCTGTGTGCATTTTAATTACATAACTTGTATTTGTATTTTATTGATGCTCAGTTTCATACATTTCATCAAAATAGGTCTGTGTCGTTGTTTGCCTATCAGATATGTATTTCCATAATATATGCTTGTTGATCATTGGTCTTGTGTTGTCTGTCTTCTGATTATCTACTGGTACAGGTATTTACTTAGTTCAGTCGCATGATCAAACCACCTCGGGTTTCCTCTGATGACTACGAGTCAGAATTACCAAAATTTTTGACGTCCAATAGCCATTGATCAATTAATCAATGTGCTCCAGTGGTATCATTAAACAAAACAAACTTTAGTTCAGTTACTTGACAACTAATTAGATTTTTGGGATTATTTCATATACAATTTTTTACCCTATTATCAGTCGGTTTCATATGTTGACTTTTATAATAGAGAACGGACCCTTTGTTATATTTTGTTAAAATGCCATTAACATATTCTGACAGATGTTCCTTTTTATAGACTTAGTTAATAGCACCTCAGTGTAACTAGTTATTTGGTACATGCTTCTGCTACCTTATACCTGCTACCAGATAGCAAAGAATCTTTTATATGTAAACATCCCACAGACATGACAAACTTGTATTCTACCAATTCAGGCAGCCGATTGGTTTCCTTGGGTCTTGCTGGTTATAGACAAATTGAAGAGCAGGATGTAGCCCAGTGGTAAAGCACTCGCCTGATGCGCAGTTGGTCTTAGAATCAATCCCCTTTGGTGGACCTTGACTGGTATATCAAAGGTTGTGGTATGTTCTATTCTGTCTGTAAGACAGTGCATATAAAAGATCCCTTGCAAAATAAACTTTACTTTAGACAAAGTGATCTAAAAATACTTTTTCAATCACCCCCAATCTGCCATACTTTGAGGCCTGCAAAAATCATATTAAAAAAAACCCCATCCCATGTAAAAAGAATGTATGAGAATGCTTTTCAAGTTGCACAATCTTGAGACGAAGATTCCTTTTGTAAAACAAGTAGTCGCATGAAATGTGAGAATATACAAATATAAGCAAGAGGAATAGGAAATCCAAAAATGTTTATTTAAGTGGGTAGGTTATTTCAGTGCTATACATTCCTACAATTACAATGCAAACACTTATCCACAATATGCAAAACAAAGTAAGTTGTGGCACTTGGGGTAAGCTTGTATGTTAAGACAAGTCATGATAAATAAATATAGTCATGACACAAAAACCACATTTTGTCATTTCTGTGCAGATATCCGAAACAGTAGGTGCAAGCCACATACAAAACACATTTCCTCCAAATAATGCTCAACCTGTGTACCAATACTTATAAAACATGTTTAGGGAGATGTTTCCATAGCAACCAACATATATAGATAGATCCCAGTAAGAGAAAAAAACATCACAGTGTTAAAAACTCATTACTTCATATCTTCAATACATTAACATTTGATACTATAATCAAACTGCAGAATATAATATGTTCAATTTCTATTGGATTCAAAAAGGGGGGGGGGGGGGGGGGGGAATTTTATTTTCTTAAAAGTAGACATTTTATGTGGAAAATAGTTTACTAGAAGTAAATTTTTTGGACCTGAATTCTAAAAAAAAATTAAGGTCTTGTAAAAAAAGAAAAAGGTTTACCATTATTTAAATATCATTCAGCCTGGGTTTATTTATATATTTTTTTTTAAGTAATCAAATACAAAATTAATTTGTAAAATGTTAGCAATTATTGAGATACTACATTCTAAGTAAATTACAAATTAGATGATGGATGAACCATCAGCATTTTTAATTTTTGTATGAATTGATCAAAATGTCAGGAATTGAAACTGACCCTGATTTACCTTGTTATTGTGCTCCGAATGCTTGAAATGCCGTATTTGAACACTGAAATTAAAAAAATTCTTAGGGATGACTGTCCCCGAATCTCATTTAAGCAGTCTGGTCATCTGGACCCTTGCATTTGTCTCCGCCGGATCATTGGACTGAGTGTGCACCCCCCCACCCCACCCTCACTTTCAAATACACTATGCGGGCCCTGTGAATACTTGAGAAAGATGCCAAAAGAAACTGAATATAATATATTCGACAAAAGCTACATCACATACACTGCAATTCTACTGTAGTTCTCCACAAAGAGATGCTCTCATGCCATACTCTAGTTTTTGACCACTGTGTCAACACAGACATCAACTGCCGTACATGAAATCTGTTCAGCAAAGGACAACTTTTAAGTAGAATATTCTTCCTTGATGGTTCGGTTTTAGGTCAACAATGATTTGATGTCCTTCTAAAACAACACTCTATGTAGTGGGAGCCGAGATTATTATAAGCCATCTAAAGCACCATATATGGATGACCCTCAGCATGGTAGCTGCCTTTATGCAAATGCATATGGTAATAATTCAACTGTGGGCAAAAACAACCAAAATGATTAATGGAAATCATGTTCCCAGATTTGTTTGACTGAGCAAGTGTTAGCAGTGATAGTAGCCAACATTCAGGATCAGCTAGACGACTCAACATTAATTTGTTTTCTACTCTACCAGAAACAATGCCCCCCCCCCATCCCCTTCCAACCGCCCTTAGTAAAAACTGCTAAGCTTTAATATAAACATGGCTGGTCTTCACTGTTAATCAGTTTACAAATTTAACATTTTAATTATAATTAGTGATCAGTATTTTTAAAATCCTAGTTATGGTCAAATATTGGTTATTTTATAAAGTATTTCAGTGCAGGTAATAATATTGCCATCGTGAGCCATGATGCAAGCCTGGGATCCAACATGTCACCCCAGGGCAAATCACTGCCATTGTTTGGTCCAAACTGTGGATACAATGTTGTCATAGCAACAAAGCCACAAAGCGAATTCCAACAGATGGCAGGAATGCACATCCACCATGGCCACACTAATGACAAAATTAATGTTTGCCACAGGCTCCAACCAGTTTTGAAATCCAAAGAAAACCCAGTGTAGAACACAACTTGGTTGGCTAAAGTGTAATATTCTAATATTAAATTCACCACTTGACTACCAGAGTAACTCTAAAAAAAATAGACGAGCGTCGATTGACAAAAACAGCCTGTGGTCTACACATTTACGAAAACAATTCAAATTAGTGACCTGCTGACTTTCTAGACCCAATATATTAATTTGTTTATATAACTCAATCTGGCCATACGTCTTGTTACTTAAACTCTTTAACTAATCTAGCAGATATTCTTTAATTTATATAGTTTATCTTTTTTTAAATGCTACAAGTTAATGTTGAGCCAGAAATCTGAAAATATTTTTGGTCTCATGCAATAGTATAACATGTACAATGCATATGGGATCGATTATATCAAAACCCAATATACAAAGTACACATTACCACTCTGCGCAGTGAGGTCTATTGCGTAGCCGACAACAACAAAAGGACCGACTTCCTTCAGCAAACATTGCAATAGACCCAACTGCACAGAGTCAAAAACACAAACATCCAACACACAACACCGATGATCAGATATGTAAGAGTAGGAGCATGGTCTGTGTGAGATGACATCATGCAAACCACGGGTCCAGCATGTCACCCGTGGGGACAAGAGAGAACCTGCTTCCAGACGGCCCACAGGTTACGTTGCCATGACAGCATGGCCTGGAGGTCGTGAAGAGAACAAGGTCACGGCCACATATGCAATGATGTCAAACAGAACAGCCAATGCAATAACAAGTTGTCAGGTGTAAGCTGTCTACGAGCAATCTTTCTGCTCAGCTTGAAAGCACATGTTGATCATACAAGCCTTGGATCCAACGTGTCATCCAAAGTGAATCGAACATCCAGACCAGGCTAGGTGAAAGGTAAAAATGAATTTAAAAAATCATCCGACCTTCACCTGAGAACTAGACTGGTTGACGATTACTGATGTACAATGTTCAAGCACTTACAGCCGATGGCAAGAAAGATTTCATGTGTACAACTCGTTAAATTTTTAAAACATTTTTTAAAGCTAAGCTGTATTTTACTGTGACAAAGTGACAATAACACACTAGGTGTGTCATTGTAAGCCTTCCAAGAGATACCATTATTAACAAGAAACTGCTGTTGAAAATGAATCTTCCAAAGCTCGAGAGGCTGGCTAAGGAAGTACTGTACTGGTTTTACATACTGAAAAAGGTTCACACTTTTATTCATTCAACCTCATACGTGCTTTCATTCTCAACATTAACAACACAAACAGCACGCTGCACATAAAACAAATTATCTCGTGTCGAGATCACAGCATTACGAAACACATTGTATAAAGGGTTTTAATATAATAAATAATTTCCACATGAAAATGTACAACAATATATACAAATTGCATGAATATATAATCTATATAAATATATACATATTTCTGTCTTAAAAAAAAATCTTTGAAGATGAAATGAAAACAATTTCGATTAACAAATAATCTCAGATTTTAAAAATACAATTTAAGGGCATGCGCCACAAAGCAGCATTCTGCTTACAGACGAGCTCTATATCAAACTTGGCACGTAGTGTCACACAAATCGATGGAACTTCAATGATTTCAGTATAAGAAACTAGTATTTAGTTGTATTTTACCAAGTGTGCAACTATGCGCTAACAAACGATAGATGGATGTGCAGGTTTAATAATTCATTTTGTCTACGTCAACTAATACCAAAACCTTGAGTTTAGACAGAGCTGGAAAATGCTAATTAAATTAGTTTTTTACACTTCATGATAAACTGAATGACCAAAATGGGAACCAATCAAATCATTCGTAAAAATTACCCTTGCTTACCCTTGCTGCTGAATGTCATGTGTTTGAATAACACTACCATTCCCTCACACACCCACATAACCTAAACCTGATTAAGAAATACCTAGCATAATATATAAATTTTCAGTGTACGGTTAACAGTATCACATCATCAATATCTTGTCATCGTCTTTAGAGTCCAATGGTGGAAGTTTTAATTTTAACATCTGCATGCAAGTTAACTGGTGAAATTTAAATTTAAATAAAGTTATTCTTTTGTCTTTTAACTTAGTTATTTCAAAATAATCCTAAGCATTCTCTGTGTATTAAGAGCCCAATAGTGTAAGGTCCAGTTGAATGTATTAAGTTTATTAAACAGTGACCTTGAATGCTCACATACATTTTTGCACTGTGTCTTATGGTAGAAGCTCGAGGTCAGATTTGCCCCTAGTAATTCTAACATCATCTACTAAATCTGTAATTACCTTTCATACTGCTGTCCAACCCCAAACAATTCAAATTGTGTTTAATAATTTTGTTTTAAATCAACTTCCTAGAGTAACATACTTTTTCATTTTCAAAAACATAATTAACAGACATAATTATTTAGTTTCTGGATCTTCTAGTACTAATTGTAGTAATATATTAATAATCATGCATAATTAGTCATTAGACCAAATAGTTTCCTAAAGTAAATCTTAACTATCACAAAACATCTTTAGAAACTTAGTAACCAGCATGTTACAATTAAGACAATGCATCCTAATGCCATTATTATTAGAAATACGAACTTGAAAAAGTAATTTTATCTGCAGATTTTCACATTTCCCAAATCCAGTAGAATATTCACTGTAAATATCTGTTTAGAGTTTGTACTAGAAGTGATGCATGTTTTCTTGTGACCTTGCGTTAACTTAATACAGTTATATCACTAGTTGTTCAAAGAGGTTTTTTCTTTCTGCATTACAGATTGTTATTATGGAAGATTTACAAACATCAGAAAGACATGGAATTACCACTGTAACCTACTTTGAAAATGGTTTAAGCATAAGGAGAAAATTTCTCAAGACTTAATTTTGAGGAGCATTTTCTCACACTAACATGATTATATGGTGTAGTATTTGTAATTATTTAATTAATCTCTCTCGAAATAGTGTTTGAAAAAAAAAATTCAAATTGAAGTCTCATAAAAGTACAAAGCAGATTGCTGATGAAAGCAAAAATAAAAATAAAACAAAACATCATCTAATCTATTGACAATCATATCACTACATCTAGTAAAACACTAATTTTCACAAATGTCTTTCACTTTAGACTTTTTAATATCACATTTTGCTCATGGGGGGAAAAGAAAAAAAAAAGTTGGTTGTTATGGAAACATTTGACCTATATAGCACCTTGGTAACAGGTTTGAAACACCTTGACCTTTCAAGACCTCGGCTGACCAGCCTGCACCCAGTGATCTGCGGGGGAAAAGACTTAGTATACGTACTCCAATCTAGTAACAGCATAACGAGAAGTAATTACATAACTAATCTACAATATCATAAGCCACACAGTCTGCTTTGATAAAAAATAAACTTGTATTCACTGTTCATTACGAAAAGAAACACACAACAATGCCGTACATTAAAAATAACAAATGTCCTAATCTGTTTCACTTGCAACAGATCTCTTGGCTTTGTTGTGTCGGGTGCATGTCGCCGCGGGCGACGGTCGAACCTCTCCTGCTTCATCTGGTATGTTGGCAGTGAAAGTTATCTGCTCCTTGATTAAGCCACATACTTATTAAGAAGGTTCATGCAGTTAAACGAGAACCTTAAAAACCTTTACGAAAAACAAAATCGAAAAAAAGAGAGAGAGAGAGGAGAAATAAAGAAAAAATAACCACATAAAAAGGCAAAAGAACAAAAAAAAGCACTTAACAACCCATATAGTGGTGTGTTGAAGTTTTCCCCCCGAAATTATACAAAAACAGAAATCTAAGAAATGTTTCTTTCTTTGTAATATGTTTTTGTCATTTTTTTCCTCCATAAATTGATCAGATTCTGAACGAATTCTACACAAAATCACAGCACTGTTTTTTCAAAAAAGCACTATTTCAGCTCCAGAACCAATGTCAAGCCCTATGAAAAATGTCTTCTAAATAAATACCAGCCATCTCAACTATATAAATAACATAGACAAAGCCTTTAAATATTGTACAAATGACCATGGGTGTCCTCGTTTGAAATAAACTTCAAATCAAACACAGCTAACTGGGGCCAAAGGAATAAACACACAGTGTCTATGTAAGATGAGGGAAATCATTTAAGAGAAATGGGAAAAAATTTGGTTAACAATGCACGCACACAAAAAAAAAAAAACTGAAAAAAAAAATCTGAAAAAAGGAGAATCATATGTTCATGTCAAATTATATAAACTATAACTGCCAACATACAACAGCAAATAGGAAACCTTGCATAGGAGGGGTCCCTCGTAGCTTGTGTTGGGTTCCCCAGGAGGGTCCTCACTGAGAGAATGTCATGGGGAATAGGTTTGTGGAACACTTGGAAGACATACATGGCACGGGACGAGTGCCTCAAACACTAAAACGCTTGGCTTCTTCATCACGTCGGACTGCTGCTGCTGGACGAAATATCATTCAGCGTGGTATATAGCAATCAAAAGGGCTATCTTTTCTCTCATGCTTTTTTGAAAGACAAAAAAAAAAAAAAAAAATCATGAGGAAAAAGGCTGACTACAGCATGGTCTTTTTGTTTACTTAGACAGCTTGCTTATCACACGGATTAAAGCTCCATTTTCTTCTCGCAGTCGGTTGTTGTCCGATTTCAGGCTGTCCATTTTCTGAAAAGACATTGACGTGAAAAATAGATTATTAACATACATTTTTGGTTTTGAAACGCTACTGTTTGAAGAAACGCCACTGTAAAATTAAATGAACACCTGTAAATAAGCGTTTTATAATTCTGTAAATCAGCAATATTTAATGAAGACACATTAGCTTGGTACAAGTTTGAAATGTGTACACCTCGTACAAGCCCAACATTAGATGGCAGATGTAAGGAAAACTAAACATTAATTGAAGTTTAAAGTTTGTTTTGTTTAATGGCACCACTAGAGCACACTGATTTATTAATCATTGGCTATTGGATGTCAAACATATGGTCATTTTGACAGTCATAGATAGGAAACCTGCAACATTTTTCCATTAGTAGTAAAAGATCTTTTATATGCACTATCTCACAGACAGGATAGCACATACCACAGCCTTTGATATACGAGTCATGGTGTACTGGCTGGAACGAGAAATAGCCAAATGGGCCCACCGACAGGGATCGATCCTAGACTGACCGCGAATCAGGTGTGGGCTCTACCACTAGACTATGTCAAAAAGAATGAAATAGCAATGTTTTGAACAAATATTAGTTTGAAAATAAAAAAATAATAAATCTAAAAATCATGTCAAATTAAGAGTGACGGTAATGACATACATGTCAGCTTTTTGGTAGTAGTGGGTTTACACTTTATGGTCCTCCAATCAAAATAATGCATAAACTATATAATCTAATTTAGTTTTCACACATTCAAATGTAATATTTTATTATGAGGATCAAGAAAGTTAGACTTTAAGAAAAAAAAAACCTGCTGATTATTATGAATGCCTTTTGGACCTCCAATTGTAAAATCACCCGTTAACCCTATGTTTAATGAAAATTACATAATTGCAGTAACAACTGCATATGCATTTCATGTTCATCAAAATTAACCATATACACAAAAAATACTGCTGTGTGTATTTGACACAAAATGGGGGTATTTTAAAAAATATTTTTATTAATTTTATTAGGACCTTCAGTGCCACAAATATAGACATCAAGGGTTGTTTTCTGCATTTGTTTATTAGACACATAAGGTGATGCCACACAATATGAGTGTCTGGTACGGGAATAGCTGATTGCATAGTAACTGGTGAAATTGTAATTTGTTGTGTCACAATTAGCTATTCTCATACGATGCACTCACATGGCACAATATTTCATGAGAACTGTTCTGTTCATGTGTCAGTTACGCAACTTTAAAATCATGAGTACCGCCAATTGGTTATGTGCCACATTGTGGTGAACAATTACATTCTAAAATTAAATGTATATATATGAAAGTGAAGATCAGTTTATGTTTTTAAATACATTTGAACGACCAATGTAGCACAGAACCGTAGTTCAAGTGTTTTAAGATTAACCTATCTAGACATATCTCAACGGTTATGATAACTATATTCACGTACCCAAACAATCAGTTACCTAAGTAAAACTCTCGTGAAATGACTTCCGATTACCTAAGATTTCGAAATATTGTCCCCTACTCATAGAGTTCACTGTCACCAACAGTTAAACTTCTGTTGCATTCAGTATAAAGTATTATAGTGAAATCCACTTACATACAAAATATATCAACTGATCCTTGTTTTGAGTAGTATATATCTACATTTATTGTATAACTTACCCATAATATCCATATCGTAAACCCATTTGATATTTACCATTATTAACTCAGTTAACATTTTCCTGTCAATGGGTCATTTGTTTACAGCCAACAAGACTTGTATACCTGAGCATAACGTTTTAATGAGATTTAGTTGAAGAAGTTTGTTTTGTTTAACAACACCACTAGAGCACACTGATTTATTAATCATCGGCTATTGGATGTCAAACATTTGGTAATTCTGACATAGTCTTAGAGAGAAAACCCGCTACATTTTTCCATTAGTAGCAAGGGATATTTTATATGCACCATCCCACAGACAGGATAGCACATACCATGGACTTTGATATACCAGTCATGGTACACTGGTTGGAATGAGAAATAGCCCAATGGGCCCACCAACGGGGATTGATCCTAGACTGATCGCGCATCAAGGGAGCCCTTTGAGATTTAGTTGAAGCGCATGACATCAAACTACATTTGTGCAATGAAAGTTTGTTTTGTTTACCGACACCCCTGGAGCACATTGATTAAGTAATTATTGGCTATTGGATGTCAAACATTTGGTAATTTGTAGTCATCAGAGGAAACCAGCTACATTTTCCTAATGCAGCAAGGGATCTTTTATATGCACTTTGCCACACGGTGCACTGGTGGGATCGAAAAAAAAACCAATCAGCTGAACAGATTCACTGAGATGGTTTGATCCTGCAACGCAAGACCTCAGGCGAGTGCTCAACCAACTGAGATAATAATCGGGATGATGCCATGTTACCGGTAAGACGATTTGATTTACAAATTAAACTATTATTTTAGAAGTGTTATAGGATAAATAGAATTCGCTACTCATGATTTTTAATGTGTAAAATATCAACCTTGTCAAGTTAATTGGTATTTGTCTTGGCAGAGCCTTAACAAATACTAATTAACATAGACTCGAGATATTTTCTATATTAAAAAACACTTGTGACGAACCTTTTATGTATATTCAGCTTTTATGATCCTTCTAATATAGATAGAGAATCTGGCTGGCAGAGTGAAATGTCTTGCCTTCAGGACAACAACCACCTGTCCTCTGATGTAAGTGTCATGTTCCTAAAGACAATCAATGACCATGCCCTACCGTCTGTGGAAAACATTAATATTAGTGACTCCCATCATTCTGGTTAAATCTGTAAACCAACTTCCATTTATGTTTTCACAAGAAATGTGTCATAAACACACAGAGAAGAACTCGTAACAACTAAAACACTAAGCTTAAATAAGCAGAAAGAGTCAGCTGAAAATTCAACAAAACGATTAATATTCCAAACAGAGTAAGAGGCACACTGTAGCTTCAGGCAGCTAACAGCTGAAATATAAATTAATGTGGTAAAATAACAAAAGTAGTACATATATTAATAATTCTACTTACTAAGAGTTAGTCTTACATAAACTAGAAACAGCAGCACATGTTAGACAAATCAGAAAAATTAAGAAGGGGTTAGGAATGTCTATGATGAAGTAAACTATGCAAATTTCCCATAGTGGTCTACATAAGACAAAACTGGAAGACACATGAATATTTTTCGGGGTCACAGGTCCCCTGGTCAACACCCCTTGTATCTGCCTCTGAAATGCTACCAATTTACCAATAATGCAATTATGCATGAAAAGTTACTTTAACATATAGAGTGAAATAACTGCTAATGAAATATAATTATATAGGCATTGGAAGATGCCAGCAACTTGGGTGGGGCAGTTATATTAATCTGCCTTTCAGCTGGAGGTTGGAAGGGAGTAATGCATAATCTTCAGCATTGAGGGGGCAGTACTTTCTGTATCTCCATGCTGCCAACACCTATCAGGTTTTATTGCCTGTTTCTAGACTCTGATAATCAGCATCTTCCCTCCATTCCTCATAAGGTATGTCTTTTTTAAAATTCCAATTAGGAACTAAACAATTCCAAATTTGAAAGTAAATAATTTTTTTTTTTATTATTATATAAAAATATTTTTTGAAAATTTATGTATCGTAACACTTGACAAACACCCCTTCCTCACCCATAACATTGCATAACGCAAAATAGATATATTAATTTTAATAAATACAAGTATATGTATATTATTACTCTTTTAAATTGTAAAATAACGCTAAAATTCAAAGCCATGGGTTTCAAGTCAAAGTTTAGAAATATCCAGGTGATAATTTTACAAGAAATTCACTACGAAATACACCAGGATAGTATTTGAAAGGCTTAAATAAATTTACAAACTAATAATGTTTTACAATTTTTAGTTAATTGAGTCTTTTTTTCTTCTTTTTCCTTTTTCAAAAGAACTAACCAATACATTCCAGTTAAATTAAAATCCATTTGAAGCCATTAAAATTAAGTCATCAAAGAATTATCTTCCAAATAGTCTGTCTTTATTGTATTCATAAAATACAAATAAAAAGCTTGTAGCAAATTAGAATCACTTTCATCACGATGAATTGTAATAAACACCAAACTGTATTCCTCTTATTCAGTTTTGGTAGATTTGCACAAAATTTAAAAACATGATCTGATGAGCACATAATAGCAGAAATTCATTAAATTGGTGAAATGTCACATCCGAAGTAAAACACAGGTCAGAAACCCCCAATCTGCTTGCTTAGACAGAAAATACACAACCCCATCCACAAACTGGAAATATGGGTTAGCTACATGTGTTATGAAAATAATCACATACTAAAGGACGATATTTTAGAAGTTTTTCTATATACATGTAATTAAACCATTTTCAAGTGAATAAAACATCTTTTAGTATAACTTTTAGTTTCTAATAATAAAATCAGTAATCTATCAGTCAATGAATAAAATATCTCATGATTTATTTCGGAAAGTAAATAATATTAATTCTACAAAATAACAATGTGTTTTTCGAGACCAACATTATCTTGAATATTCAAAACAACCACTCTCAAAGTGTGTAGAGTGACACAATAAAATCAACCTTGGGGTACAGAACAGGATACTAAACTTGTTACCAGTTAGTATAGTATGCATACTGTGTTTACTAATGGAAATTATTTCAGGCAGGATACACAATATAAAACTGAACAATATCTTAACTGTAGTCACGTAAATATACGAGGAAAAAATTCCCTTTAAAATGAAAGGGAAATTTCATTAAGTAGGTCAACCTTTACCTTCGTCTTTATGTTGGTGTGACAGTTTTGTTCAGTATATTTGTTGCGACATAAGTTTTTTCATAAATATTATTTCTGAACTTACTATTAGTGCTAACTCATGATTATTTCACTTAATTAACATAATAACAAGTTATATCTCTCTCAACTGAGTAGCTGTTAAGCATGAATTCCACCAACTTACTAATAATACAAGTCGCATAAAACAATATTAAGTTTCTGAATGCTGTATGAAATCTGACAAACCTGTAGATGGTAAAAAAGTACATTATGATCAAATTGAATAAAATTGCTAACACAATGGTAGACACCTAACCAAAGAGTAGAAAAAAAGCATTCTGAGGAGACAGCTAAAGCAATACACGTCCTTAACTGGTCCCAACAAATTTTCTTATTTCTTAAGTTCAAGGGCCACAACTCTGTGAAAAAATATATGGGCCAGTCCTTATGAAAGTCCAACTTTATCTGTAATTTTATATAATAAAGCTACATGTATACACAAAATATCAGCTCAGTATCTCGAGGTACTGCAAAAAGACAGAAAAAGAAGAGTCTCTTAAGTCAGGGCTTCTAGATTATGGTAGCCCCACTCCTATGGCTAGTGATATTCAATGTTGGGCTAGTAAATAACTACTACTGATATGCCCAATGGCTAATGAATTGTTTTTGGTTAAATGTTGCAGTTAAGTCTATTTTGTAAATATGAATATCCTGCTCTCACCACACCCAAAATGTTAGTGTTTTTAAGCTCTATCTCCCTCTTTAGGTGACATATCCAATTATTACTATTATTTAGTAAAATTGTATTAACTTAAAAGTAATGTAGGGCTAGTGAATTTTGAATTAAAAGAAATCACTGATCCCATGACTAGTCTCAATTCTCAGCTCTAATGCTTTCTTAAGCCCACCACTCGCAATGTAACCTCTTAATCTTCCTCAATACTACATTACCTTCTAGCATCTATTACTTCACCAAAAGAGTTCTTCTACTGCTTCAAACTTACAGATTACAAAATCAAAAACATTTTTATTCTAAAGACTGAAAAAAAAAATCATCCTTAAACAGATGGAAGAAAATTCTTCCTTCAAATATTGTCAAATATTATACTCTTCAAAAAAAGTAACGCAAAAATGAAATTTTCCTAATAAATATGGATGTGTGGAAACATTGTGTTCCGAATGCTAAGTATGTTGTGTAATGGAGTGTACCAAATGCATTTTCACCAGCAAAGTTGTTCGGAATTTGATGACCTTGAAGACAGGTGTGAAAAAGTTAACAATCGCAAAACCGCACCTGTGGTCAATTCAGCGATTTGAACGGTTGGCATGGTGTGCACGTGCAAGAGGCACAAGAAGCCCCATAAAAGTGCAGGGTTCAGGACTTAGCTGTATTCAGTTTAAAATTGTCAGCGTAGCTTTCACAATGCCAAGACTGAATGAAGCACAGAGGAACAACGCCGTCGGACAATTGGAAGCAGGCGAATCCCAATCAGAGGTTGCGAGGCTTTTCAATGTGTACCCTAGCACCATTTCAAAATTATGGATCCGCTACCAGTCGCATGGATCAACACGTGACCTTCGCAGATCCGGTAGACCACGTGTCACCACTCCTGCCCAGGATCGCTACATCCGGTTGCGCCACCTACGCCAAAGGACGACCACGGCTACCTCCACTCAATCTGCAATACCGGGACTGCGTAGGATCTCTGACCAGACTGTCCGGAACCGTCTACGAGAGGCAGGATTGCGACCCAGACGTCCTGTTAGAGGCGTGATTTTAACCCAGAAGCATCGACAGCTTCAACTACAATGGTGTCAAGCACACAGGGTATGGCCTCAAAGACGATGGAGACACGTGTGGTTCAGCGACGAATCGCGATTCATGCTCCGCAGACAGGATGGAAGGGCACGTGTCTACCGCCAAAGAGGTGAACGTTTTGCACGCAATTGCATACAGGAAGTGGACAGATTTGGTGGAGGAAGTGTGATGATGTGGGCAGCCATCTCTTACAACGCCAGGACAGACTTGGTGCACATCAGGGGGAACTTGACAGCACAGCGCTATGTGGACGAGATCTTGCGCCCGTACGTCGTCCCTAACATGGCCAACGGCAACACTGTTTTCCAGCAGGACAATGCCCGTCCTCATACAGCGCGCATCACCACAGCCTTCCTAGCAAACAACAACGTCAATGTTCTTCCATGGCCCTCCAAATCCCCAGATTTAAACCCAATCGAGCATTTGTGGGATGAACTGGATAGACGTTTGCGACGACGACAACCCCAACCTCAGACACTACAACAGCTGGCTCTCATGGGGGTCACACTTGTTACTGACTGTACTACGTGACGTCAAATGGGACCTTGGGAACTTGGATGGCTGTTACAACAGCCTCTGTCAATGTTGTTTATCTGTGTCAAATTGCAAGTTTCTGCCATGTTTCTTTCATGTATTAAACGATTTAGAAACATACAATGAAAATCTGGCTTTGCGTTACTTTTTTTGAAGAGTATATTATGATCAACAATATACCCTCACCTTATAAGAAGATACAAATTCAGTTTAAATTATGTCTGTGTTTATGTCCAATTAAGGTTCAAGTATGCTGCACTGGACAAACACCTCAGCTATCTGGGTTGTCTGTGCAGGACAATGGGTTAATGGTTAGTTATTAGTGGTTAGTCAGAGAGAAGTCGGTGTAGTGGCTTTACCCCATCCTGCTGAGCCACTGAAACTCACTCCGAGTGAGAGTCGGTACCTGGATGCGAACCCAGCCTCTCCAATGGCTTAACCACTACACTACTGAGTCTGGCAGGATAGAAATAATCTGTAGCCGTTTAAGTAACATAAACCGTATCTCACTTATGGCTCATTTGAAAATTACTGTCATGATGTCCTATTTATAAAACAATTTTCATGTAAAGTCTACTCAAAACATATACTGCCTGAAAGATTAGCTTATCTTCAGGAGTCGGTTCCTTGTCACACATTTAAATTTTACCTTTGTCTTTTACAGTTTTTAAGTGTTTTCTGAAGTAATGTTGACAATGCTTCAACATGTACACTAATTACACTATAATAGTTTGAGTAATTATGTATAACAAAGTATTAAGAAGCTTCCTAATCCATCCCCCATTAAAAAGTGAGGAGGCTACAGTGTCTTATAAAAAAGGTCAATGACCTACATTGTGCAGAATCCAAGGAGGGACTGTAAACACTATTTGTAAATAAATAACTAAGAGGTTGCTAATGCATATAAAAAACATATGACTAAACGCATGTTTAACAACACCCCACCAAGAACAAAATTAATGTTTAACAACACCCCACCAAGAACAAAATTAATGTTTAACAACACCCCATCAAGTATAAAAAATTGGCTACTGGGCAATCTTTTCAATTTAAGTACTTAAAATGCTTATACTAGTATCTGGTACTTGTCGAAACTACATATCAAAATTAGGACACACTTTATGTAGACAAGAGTATTTAAGAACCTTGGAGGGTCCCCGAGTTTACAAACCATCTTAAACGACTTACAGGTCACGGACCTATTCCATGCAGAACCAGGAGAGACCTGAAAATGGGGAGGTGAGCCGGTTACCTGACCCATGATTCCAAAATGGTTGTCGTGGCTAGTAACAGCTGTGATGCTACAGACTTGAGCATGCCGAAGTATTATAAATGAATATGATGTAGGAGGGTCATGCTGGGGCCAAAACCGTCAGTCTGATTCAATTCCAATCTAACATGCCGCGTCGCTGTTATGTCCAAGATCCAGTTTCAACTAGCCTAGGTTCCAATACCAATAACTCACGTGTACCCTTCATTAACATCATTTTAGTTAATAACTTACATAGGCTCCCCCCCCCACCCACCCCCAACTATGTTTTGTTCCAGTTATATCTATTTAGTCCTAAAAGAATGATGTATTTTTTCACAAAATATTTCCCTTCAAATTTCTGCCCAATATTTTTTGTTGTTCTGTGTTCAGCTATTTTATTTCACTTCGAAAATTACCCTTCTGTATATATACAGCATGTTTTGGAATTAATAAATGCTTTACCTTCATGCCATTCCTTAACTCTCTGCATAAACATATACATTGGCTAGTGATGGTAATGAACTGTATGAGAATTATATTCTTTAGTCAAATGTTTACAATAAAAAAAAAATTATCAATTGCAAAATAGCTCTCAATATAGTGAAATGTAATTTTGGTAGAACCATATATCCAAATATTGTAAGAAACCTACTGCTGTTACCCCAAACTTGACCCACAGTCTACACAGTCTATCCCCCAGTGTGCTATATTTACATCTCTGTTATATTTATAACTCTATCATATATAAATAGCTGCCAGTCATCACAAACAGCTGTTGGTATTAACAGGAACATCGGCACAGCTGAAACTAGAACCCCAGTGTAATGGAAGGTTAGATTGGATTTTAATCAAGCCTGCAAACTGTTGTCAGGGTGCCAAAATAAAAAAAGAAAGAAAAAAAAAACTTCTGTAAGTACAAACTGAGCACCTGAGCGAGCCATACAGACCATTACCTATTTGGATAATTTGGCTACGACCCGGGTCAGAGCCCGATTTTCCTCCTTAAGTTTAGTATTATCTGCTTTAATTTTCGCCATATGCTGTAAAAGTAGAAATTAATTATTCATCAAAGAATTACTGACAACACAATCCCAACCACTTATGGGAATGAAAGCATACAAATAGTCGCAACATATACATTACTCATTTATCGGTGTACTTCCAGTATTTCCACCCCCCCCCCCCCCCCCCATGTTTGTTTGTTTGTTTTAAAATTTCAATTATTGGTAATTCCAATTAGCCTCTACAAGGCATAGTGTGCAATAAATTCTTCTTTTATATATGTAAATTTGCCACATATTTCACGTGCAGAAAGTTACCTAAATACTGCTTGCCTGTAAGTTGTAACATGTTAGTGGCAGATAACCCTTACGTGTTTCTGATGATTTTTTTCTAGATATACATCATTAGCTGCCCTTCAACAATATTTGCACCAAAAAACCTGGAAAGATGTGTTTGTCAATAGTGTCTGATTGTCCCCCATGACTTACTAGCTGTACTTGGGCAATAATCTCATCTGATTCCTGTTTTGTATGCTTTTGAAATCTTATTAAGGATAGTAGTTTCAGATAACAAATAAAGCAAAGGAAAAAGCACTACATCCATGTTGATTTAGATTTATGTTCAAGACCATATATAATTTTCTTGCAAAGAAAGTGTAAGGCTCATATATCTAGTGAAAAAAATAAACAAACAGAATGTTTTCTGGGAATAAGAAACGTAACTAAGATAAAACAAGTTTAACACAAAGTGCTCATCACTTACTTTTAACTCCTCTTCTAGTTCAGAGAGTTTACGTTCCATTGCCCTTTTTTCCTGAAATAACACACACATAATATTCAAGTTAAACAAAGAAGGAAATATTTAACCCATGAAATGTAGATTAACACAAGATATCAGACATTAACTGTCAGCTGTAGATACCGAATGTGAGACTGACAATGAGGATAAAACCGTCTGTTTCAAGTCCCCTCTTTCTTCGACAGGATAAAACCCTCTCATTACAGGTCCCTCTTTATCCGACAGAGGATAAAACCTCTGTTACAAGTCCCTCTTTATCAGACAGAGGATAAAACCTCTGTTACAAGTCCCCCTTTCTCTGACAACAGGCTAAAACCTCTGTTACAAGTAGCCTTTTATCCGACAGAGGATAAAACCCTCAATTACAAGTCCCCTCTATATTGGACAGTATAAAACTTGTTACACATGCTCTCTTTAAGATTAACTGACAGAAGATGAGTCCCTCTGTTACAAGTCCCCTCTTTCTTGGACAGATGATAAATCTTCTGTCAGGGAAGATAAAACTCTGTTACAAGTCCCCTCTTTCTCGGACAGATGAAGATAAAACTCTGTTATAAGTACTCTCTTTCCTTGACATGAGAAAATAAACCAACTCAATACAAGTTCTCTTTTCCCTTGACAATGCGGATAACTCTCCCCCCCCCCCCCCCTTGTTTCAAGTCCCCTCTTCCCCTGACACTTAGAATAAGCAGCAGCAGTACCCGTTTGTCTGAAGAATCCCTGGCCAACTCTGATCTCTTCATCACTCTGTCTAACTCGGCCTTGGCTTCTCGTAGTTCACGTTTTGTCTGTTCCAGTTCCTTCCGCAACCTCTTCGTTTCGGTCTCCTCGGTCTTTTTCAGCTGGTCAATTTCTTTTCGTAATTTGTCATTGGTTAACCTTTCCTCATCATATAACTGCAACACAGTTAAAATAGGATACTTATTAACATATGAAAATACAGGCCTGTAAGAACAATATCTGGAGTTGTGGGGGATCAATCTCTAGTGTGGGGATAACATTTTTATCTTTATTTATATAGAGCTGGACAAAATAAATAAAAGAGTACATTTTAGTCCTCGATAGAGGTACACAAGCCCCCACCCGATTCCTATAGGCCTGGAATATTATAGTAACTGACATACCAAGAGAGTAGTTTTTAATTACATAATAAAGTATCAAAACACAATAAACTATCATTTAAACATGTATATGATAATCAATAAAATTTATTTTAATGAGCAACTTTGTTACATTATACAGTGAAAACAGTGAGAAAAAAAAATCCATATCAAAGTACTAAAGCTGACTAAAAACATATTTAAAACTAGTATTCTAAAAAACATATTTAAAACTAGTATTCTAAAAAACATATTTAAAACTAGTATTCTAAAAAACATATTTAAAACTAGTATTCTATCTATAAAATTCTTACTTTAGTGTTTGTATAGCAGCTTTGTTACAGTATCAAAATCATTTATTTTTTGGTCCTGACCATTATAGGGGAGGGGTGTGTGATAAAGAGTTCAAAATTATGTGTCATTTTAATTCATAAATTAAATAGACACTTGAGGCCAATTTTAATCATATATTTATCACCCCAATATAATAATGTTGGTAAAATTACATCATGGTAACAGTAACTGTAACTGGATATGTACGTTAAGGGTGGATGGGGGAGTGGTTTAAGCATTACAAAAATAATACATGGGGGACAGGTGTACAAAATGGCCAGATTTTGTGTTATGTAATTGTTGTACAGTTTGATTGAGATGCACTGCAATTTAATATGTTATGTTTTACTGTCCTAGTAGCTGTTCATCATCTAATTATGAAGAGTGAGAGCCTTGGCCGTATCAGAGATGGGTGTTTTATTACAGCAGCGTGTCAGTTACACCACACTTCTGTTTTGCTGTTAATCAAAAGGCTGACTCACTTTCTTATCAAACATTTCAGACTTTATCAACATCCATAGCATGGGTGGATTTCAGTGTATGTGTGTGTATTTATGTGTAAATGTGTGTGTGTTTTGGTGTGTGTGTGCGCACTTGTGTGTGTGTGTGTGTGTGTGTGTGTGTGTGTGTGTGTGTGTGTGTATTTATTCATGAATGTGTGTGTGTACATGTCTGTGTTGTACATGTTTGTGTATACATGTATGTATGGACATGAACATGCATTTATGTATTTGTGTGGCAATCAAGAATCAGGTAATGTTGGGGGTTTTCTCTCTTTTCATTAGCTAAAAATTCTGTTTTTAATACATGTTTACCTTTTTATAATCTGTATCCAAAGCAGGGGTTGATCTGGAATACTCAGAATAGGAACTTGGACGATCTACTGTGGAACTGTATCGACCAGAACCATAGCGGGAGCCTATTGACTGAAAACACAAAACACACATTCAACAACTGGCAGCAACACAAGAAGTTGACACTGCAGGCCTCGCCATTTAAGAGGAGCTATCACTCCCGCTCACTTTTTGCACCCTTGTTTTGGCTTCATACACAATAAATATAGCATATCTTACAGTAATTTTATGTGAACTCCATATTTCGTAAAAGGTACAATTTTTTAATCACAAGATTTTCTTCAAACACTTTCAGGTGCATTAGTAATATTCCAGGGCTCGAACTTAACGGCGGCACCGACGGCAATTGCCATCGTTGAGATATAAATTGCCGTAGGTAGAGAGCATCACCGATGGCACTTTTGTGCTGTCGATAAAGCTCCTCAACAATGGCGAAATGTATACACCTAATGTACATTATCTGCCAATATTTAACATTTGCACATTTAAAAGGTGTCTACATATAACAAGATAGCCTTTCAGTCAGGTTTATTTGCTGTAAATGTCACTTTAAAAAAAATTGCCAGAGTGGACTGTTTCACCGATGGCCGTGGGAGACAAATTCTTAAGTTCAAGCCCTGATGTTTTCAGTAGCAATTTTGCATTGAAATTTTTTCAATATTCTTAAAAAGAAAACATCATGTACCCAGTTTATGGTTATTGTAATAAGATGCAAAGTGACGTCATTGGAATACGGACGTCATTCAAATGCAAACTTAGCTATATTATTACAATGCTTTGCGACATTAAAATAAAAACTGGTCTAATTTCTATAACAAGCAGACAACACTGTTTACAGGTCAGTATTTTTTTAGTTTTCATAATTCTGGACAGAATTAAAAGATGAAAAAATAAAAAGTACCTTTTGTCAAATATATCATATAAAAAAATTACCATTGGATATGTTTTATTTATTATGTACAAAGCCAAAACAAAGGTCCAAAAAGTTACTGTCGTCGACCTTAGTTCAAGGAGAGTAATATTTACCTCCCTTTAGCATGTGAGTTTATAAGGTACATATATCAATATGCTAATGTTTTAAATGACTCTCCATAATCTAAGTTACGGCAGCAAGTAATTACTATCCTCAATTCTTTTCATACCAAGATCTACACTGCACATAGGTCATCATAATATTGTATCCCTGTACCAAAGTCAATGAATGTTTTATAGCTACATGTATATAGAGGTCACCAAAAATGTTGAATCTATGTACCAAGGTGACCAAATGTATTCCTAGACTGTATTGAGATCACCAAATGTTGTATCCATGTAGTAAGGTGACCAAATGTATCCCTACACTGTAATGAGATCACCAAATGTTGTATCCATGTACCAAGGTGACCAATGTTGAATACCTATACTGAGGTCATCACATGTTTTATCTCCATACTGAGGTCACCAAATTTATATCCCTGTACCAAACTTACCAAATGTTGTATCCCTACAATGAAGTTACCTAATGTAACCCTATACTGGTATCACCAAATGTTACATCCTTGCATTAAAGTCACCATACAATAATATTACATTACCTCAGTGAAAGCTGTCATATATTTGTTTTAATGTTAATGTAATGATACAAGTAGAATTTTGATTAGCCACAATGCAAACGTTTTAGCCAAAATTTAGTTCATCTGTAAAATACTTGTGGGTATGAAATGTGAGTAGTATAATATATTTATATTATTATAATTAACATTTCATATTACTACATCAAACTTTTATTTAGAAAAAATCACTGTACATTCAACTTTAAAAAAAAAAGAAGATAGTTCTATCTCACTTCAACGTGGCTCTAAATTTGGAATTTGTGCTTAATAATATTACATTTTGTTTAAAATCTGGAATGTTATTGTGTAAGTTTGTGTTGAAATTAAAATATGTGTTAGACAAGAAGCTATAGTTTTATAGCAGTACATTTTTATTTGTGAGTGATACTTGTACATGAAGGTTTATTACTATGTTGCTTGACATGACAACGGTATCCCTTACCAGAATTTACATAATTATCTTGACATGTACATGTCAGTTTGCAATATAGATGTTTATCAGTGTAAAATATAGAATGACCAAGTATTTGTTCAGTGTAACCAGAGTAAAATATCATTTTTTTTTTTTTCTCCCTACATTTCTGTAGGCCAATTTTTAGAAAAATAGAAAAAAAAATAGCTTATATCCATGTTAGTTAGGTTTTTTTTTTTACTTCTGTTTTCCGTGGCACGGTTTCAGATATATGCTCATAAAATATTATTGACTTGTCAGATAACATTGCATTCACATCCAGTATGGCTTATTTTTAGTGTACAGCATTGGTATTGTTTGATCACATGTTGAAAGTAACTTTAATGGAAGAAATATATATCTACCTATAATTAGCTGCCACAGTTGTGGATGTCAACCTTGTAGTACTGGTATATTACTTACACTGCTGGCCAACATTTTATTACAACCATTTCATTTAAGTTGGTAACAGGTTTGTTTATGTGCATACAGATCGACTCCATTAATCAGAAACTGAGAGGGTCAGAAATAATTTATAAAAGTTTCAGTTAATGAGTACATGCATGAATATTACAGCACATTGCAATGTATTATTTACTTCCCAAGTTCAGTGTAATATTTTTTTTTTTACCAGAAACTAATTTCACTGTAAGTGCAGTCACTTATCAAATTAGCATCATTGGGTGGTTAAACGGTTTACACTAATTGCTTAGCAGACTTGTTAATTTAGTGTTGTGGTGTAATTATTAAAATTATGTCAATTACACAGTATACATGGATCCGTGGTATATATTTTTGAGAAGAAAGGTAAAAAGGATGAAGTCACATACCGATAATAAAACAATTTTCATAGTTTTGCATCAATTAAATAAAGTAAAGTTTGTTTTGTTTCCCTAGAACATATTAATTAATTAATCATCATCTACTGGATGTCAAACATTTGATAATTGTGTCACGTACAATGATGTAGTCTTCTTGGGAAACCTGCTACATTTTTCTAGTAGCAGCAAGGGATCTCACAATTTTCTGTTCAAGACAGCACATACCACAGCCTTTGATTTACCAGTCATGGGGCAATGATTTGGAAACTGTCAGAGAAAGGGCCCTACAAAGGGGACTGGATCCTTCACCCCAAGCACTTCAGACTGGTGCTCTACCCACTGGGCTATATGGGGATCCCAACAATATGATTTATATCTCAAGCTGTCAAATCTACAATTTCATATCACTTGTATGATACAAATGCATGCTTCACTTGTTAATATAAATCATATCTGACAACCAAACAACCCCGCAATATCCTTTATTTAGCATACACGGTCTACAACCAAAACAAAGTGCACACATGAATGGAAGCAAATGATCAAGTTAATCCCTTTTACGGATTTATGAACATGGCCAATAGGGTAATCTCCTGTTGGACACGATTCACTTACTTGTTAACTACATGGAAAAATAAACATTTCATACAGAATGGTAACAATAATGTGTAACTTCCAGCCTGTGTTTGTGATTACATGTTATGTAAGTGGTTTTTCTGCTGTCCTACTATGACTGCTGGTTATAGCACTTTTTGCTTAGCTCAGACAATAGTGCAGTGTTTTTTGAATGAATGAATGAATGAATGGTAAGAATGTTTAAGCACTTCTCAGCACCAAAAATATGGAACAACACATGAAGGGCACAATACTTTTTGAATGCTAATACTTATTAAATAAAATATGAAGAGTTCAGGCGCAAAACATGATATAAACCATTTTCTTTCTTTTTTTTAGTTAAAGCTATTATTGTATGTCATTAAGGGCTAATCGTAGGCTTGCTGTTTTGCTGCAAAACACGATTAATCCTTATGAAATTGTATTAGATAAATCCCGATTTGTTTTGTTTTTTATATCAAAACGTGATATATGCCAATTAAACAAATCACTTTTACTGAAAATAAAAAAAATGGATATATCACGTTTTGCGCTTAAACTCTTCATATGTCTTAATAATAGAAAATTACTTTGAAAGAAAAGGATCTTTAATTCCGAAACATTTATTTTCAGTCCACTGTACAGGTATTTATAATGATACATATACACAAGCCAGAGAAAAACAATAGAAAAAAATACAACAATTAAAATCATTGACAAAATCAGGATTCTATAAAATTTTCCTTGATTTTCAGGAAATCACTCTCTTATTCAAATTATTGGTGTATTTAAAATTTAGTACCGTCAAATTATTTTATATGATCCACAACTAAACATTTTATCAATATGTAACTAATCTAACTGCAAACCTTTGATGATGGTACAAATTAATTTTATTCGCTATAAACATTTACTGTGTTCTGTCAAACATGATATTGCCAACATTTAGGTAATCGTGATCGTTTTCATGAGCGACAGCTTGCATCGTCGTGGGCACAGTAATAAGTTATAGTATGTGAATGAACAATTGATTTTCACACATTTACCTCACAGCTTACATGTCACTGCATGTGATAACACCCATTGATTAATCGGTTCGTGCAACTGTACCAGAGTTATGTCTGGCCTGCATACGATAGCTAAATATCACCATCAACAATGACCTTACAACTTAAGACTGCCCTGATTAAGCATGCTAATCTGCAGCTGATATGTCTGCCAAAGAACAGTAGGGGCTGAATTTATGAAGTCTGTTTTTCTTAAACATGGGTAATTAAGCATAGTAAACAGGCATCACATTTGGGGATTTTTTATTTTATTTTAATTTGTTTGTTTATTTATTTATTTATTTTTATTATTATAAATTTTTTTTTGGAGGGGTGTGTGTATTCCACCGAAATTGTAAAAATTATGTAATTCAGATATTTTGGGATTTAATCAATGTTCTCTAATGGTGTCATTAAACGAAAGAAACTTCAAAGTTCCCTTTGTAAATATGCAGTACTGTAAATAACCTCTCTTAACTAGATACCCTGTAAAACTGACTGTTTTATTTGGTTCCTAGGGTGTCTGGTTTAGAGGGTTTCACCGTACATGCATTCACACACAAAATATGTCCACAATGTTCATGTGTGTTCATGTACATGTACATCATAACATGCACACAGCTTTCAAGTCATGACAGACCAAGCACTTGATGCAGGTATGATTAGCATATGCTTACATTTACAACACTGAAAATAGATTACATTCCCAGGATAAATACATGTACGCTCCGTGACTAGCTCACATTAGGGAGGATATTTATGTTAATTACAGAAATATACAAATGTATATATCACTATTATAAGTGGTTAGTCATAATAATAATCCATCACTGGCGTAGGAAGCGGGGGTGTGGTGTGGGTGTGGGGGGGGGGGGGGTCATGTGGCCCCTCACTTTTCAGGTATTTTGCTTTATATTTACTTAATTTTTGTGTAAAAGTGTGTAAATATAAAAGTGTGGCTAAAGCTCATGACAATTTCATTCGAGACATAAATATGATAAGAAATGGAAGCTCGTTTAATATCCTATAATTACACATGTAGTAGATAGTTCCTATTTATTATAAGAATAAAATAATTGGCTAAATTCAGATATCACTTATTTATTTATTCATTCATTCATTCATTCAATATAAATTTTATGTTCTTGCTATTGAATGCATATGAGACACACTGATGTTGTCAATTTTACAAAATGCACCTGCTGCAAGCTTGCAGTCAGTATAGACAAGTTACATCACAAGTATGTCATAAACACATCACAGCATGAAATAACACAATAGTTCTGTAAACCATGTGGCCAACACCCATACTAACCCCTAAAGAAGAGCTGATCCCTGAATAGTTGGTCCCACTAAGTCCTGGTAATGAGCTTGTGGAGCCCGATCTGGAGTTGTAGCCAGACCCGAGACCTGAGCTGGATCCCACCTGGGAGCTGTAGGGGCTGCTATAGGAGCTGCTGCCATAGGACCCTCCGTACAGTCCACTGGAGAAGCCAAGCCCTGAGCTAGTGTAACTTGGACTGGAGTACCCAGTCCCAGAATACCCGAGTCCACTTAAACTGCTGGGGGAACCAATCCCATAACGATATGATCCATAAGACATTACTGAAGAACCTCCGTCTCAACACCACAAAAGTGAAAAAACAAATACACAACGATGACTTATGCCTGTTGTAGAAGGTAAATTCCAACAGAACATATCACATATATTCAGCTATATATGTAAGATTGAACCGTTTGCAAATCGGCAGGATTCCTTTGCCAACACATGATAAAGAATAACACTTTGTATATATTCTATATATTCCTGTTTCAATCAATGCTGGAATTAAATAACTGGTGAAGTTCTCGGTGAAAATAGGCTGGGACTGCTATTCCATAATGGCAGATACAGAGCTTGTAGGATCCAACAGGCCACATAAGATCATTCCAGATGTGAGCAGCCCACTGCAGAAACCAGCCAGCAGTACTGGTACAACACACTCTTACACATACACAGAGAGTTAGGACTGATTCACTTCCACAGCGGGGCTGGTAGGTAAGACAGGGGAAACCAAACCTTAGAAGTACCACTAAATTAAACAAATCCCAACCACTGCTTACTAGAAACGTGAGAATGGGTTTATGTTCTTATCTAACATTAAATCAACAGTCAGGCCTTCCTCATCTAAATATAGTCCACCAGTGTTTTGGGGTTCACCCATTGCACATGATTGAACAAGCCAGATAATTGTAACTCTTCAGTCTTTGGCCTGGAAAAACACACACACTGCAGACATGTAGATTGGTGGTATGAAGTTTTTATCAGTCAGAGGTAGGTACAGAAAGCCACGAGAGAAGCCAGGCTGTAATATTACTGTTGTAAGTCTGATAACTCTGGTCCCGGATCTCAAGAGCACACCAAACATTAACTCTCGCTTTCACCTGTCTTAACCTGAAGACATGCGTCACTTTATGAGAAACTAAAGAGTACACACACAATGCTGAACTTGGCTTATTGAAGACTGATCTCGGGAGCTGCTCATTTTACAATGAGCCCATAAAGCAATGTCAGATCGTTGACTTTTTTCTTTGGGGTGGAAGAAAGTAATGGCTGTTTAATGACACACAAACATGTTATTTTGGCAGAAGCTATTAGGTGTCAAGCACATAGTAACTGTGATAATTGATTTAGAAGATCAGAGAAGAAACTCAATTAACACCAAGGGGACATTTATATGTACTTTCACAAAAACAGGAAAGAAAAGAGATATATGTTTGACACCTCAGCATATGTTATATACTACATATTAACGTAAAGTTTGTTTTGTTTAACAACACCACTAGAGCACACTGATTTATTAATCATTGGCTATTAGATGTCAAACATGGTAATTTGGACATATAGTCTTAGAGACAAAACCCATTACATTTTTCCATTAGTAGCAAGGGATCTTTTATATGCATCATCCCACAGACAGGATAACGCATACCATGACCTTTGATATACTGGCTAGGAAAAAAAATAGCCCAATGGACCCACCGGCGGTGATCAATCCTAGACCGACCGTGCATCAGGCAAGTGCCTGACCACTGGGCTATGTCCTGCCCCTTACACTATATATATATATATATGTGTGTGCGTGTGCGTGTGCTGTGTGCGTGCGTGTGTTGTGTGTGCGTGTGCGCATGTGCGGTGCGTGTGTGTTGTGTGTGTGTGTGTGTGTGTGTGTGCGTGCGTGTGTGCGTAAGTATAATGCTATATCGAGTCTAACATATGATTTCGACAGTAGGTCGAGAAAGAAAGATAATGGAGGCCTGCTGCCACTATAATTATATTGCCACCATAATTACCTATTATACATGAGAAAAGTTTTCTTCAAACACAAAAATTTAAATAAAAATATTATGTATTCTGAACTGACAATGTATGATGAAGTGTGGATTCATTCTGCAACTTAATCGACCATTCATTAAAAATTTTAACATGATTTTCAAATTAACTACTATTTTATTTTTTATTAAAAATTTTAAAATTAAAATGGAAAGAAACACATATTTAAGCCAAAATGACTGGACACATTGAGCACTCGCCTGAACAATTCAACCAGTAAATACTCAGCAGTGGATGTCTGACATTAAGCATGATAAAACTGATAAAAATGTAATCTATGATTTCCAATTTAGTATTCAACAATCTTCATTGTATTCTCTCTCAATACAGGGACAGAAGTGTTTGCTTGATGTGCGATCGGTCTGGGATCGATCCCCATCAGTGGGCCCATTGGATTATTTCTCCTTCCAGCCAGTGCACCAAGACTGGTATATCAAAGGCAGTGGTATGTATTACCCTGTCTGTGGGATGGTGCATATAAAAGAACCCTTGCTGGTAATAAAAAAGAATAGCCCATGGAAGTGGTGACAGCAGGTTTCCCATCTCAATATCTGTGTGGTCCTTAACCATATGTCTGACGCCATATAATCAGAAATAAAATGTGTCAAGTGCGTCGTTAAATAAAACATTTCTTTCTTTCTCTCAATACATTAATATCACTAGTATCATGTTTATAAAGCTTAAATTACACGTTCATTCGTTAATGCAGATGTGTTGCCTTGTGGGCTAAAAAGTTGTTTAGTCAGTAATGGGTTCAAATCTCTGACCTGAATGCCCACAAAGTTAAAACTGCATTGTTCACAGCTGTAGCTTCTTGAAAAATAATCTAGTTAGATGGTGTGATGTTACAGGTATGGATTAAATAGCAAAAGAAAAACCCTACTTCTGTTACAGGGATTAGTCTTACCAAATAAAAGCAAGAAAAAAAAAGAGAAAAAAAGCAGCAAGGGATCGTTTATAGCGCTCATACTGGAGAGAATGTTACTTTAGCCAAGGTTCAGAATGTGGAATATTTTCTTGAAAATTACAAATCCCCAAAAGTGGCTAATTTAAACATTTTATTAGCCAAATACTACAATTTGTATAAAACATAGCAGTTGTCTAATTTGACTATGGGCATTCATTGATTCATTTGTACTGTCATGCTTATATCCAATTAAGGTTGAAGTATGCTGTCTTGGGTACATGCCTCAACTATTTGGGCTTTCTATGGTTAATGGTTAGTGAGAGACAAGTCAGTGTAGTGGCCTTACACCCATTGAATCGTTAAAACATGCTCTGGGTGAGAGCCAGCCGGTACTGGGATGCTTACCCAGTACCTACCAGCCTCAAGTCCAATGGCTTTACCACTATATCACCAAGGCTAATTTGACTACAGGCAGGGTAAGCCTTGCTTTTATACATTTCCCAACTGACACGACAGCACAAATCACAACCTTTTGTGAAACATTGATTTCAGTGAAAAAAACAAATGGACTAAACAAAATATTTCTTTAGATTAGCTATTTCAAGTACCTAACATAACATTCAAACTGTCAGAGGTCTGAAAAAAGAGTTAGTTTAACAACAACTTGGCATATTTATATGGTGTCTATCACATATATGGTCTACAAAATTAAAGAAGAAACCTGCTGCCTCGGCTCAACCTACATGTATGGCAAGCAAGTCTGAAACAGAGGGTGATCAAAACGGAAATTAACAGTATAGAAAAATAAAACATGATTTTTTTTACAATGAAGCGACTACTATGTATATGTGGTGTATCAGAAAGATGAATATGATTTAAAGGATCCTAGGTACTAAATTGCTTTTACGTGCCAATATCCAGGTATGGTTCAGGCACGGCCACCCTGGGCTCAGCCCCTAACTTATCAGAGGCCGAGTCCAGGGCAGATTAGAAGATCAAGTGTCATGACTCAAGAGTTTTACTGAAACAGATAACTGACCTCAGTGATGTAGTTCTTAAGAGTCATGACCCAGAAGAGTGTTACTGAAACAGAGAAATGGCCTCTGTGATGTAGTGGTTAAGAGTCATGACCCAGAAGAGTGTTACTGAAACAGAGAAATGGCCTTCGTGATGTAGTGGTTAAGAGTCATGACCCAGAAGAGTGTTACTGAAACAGATAACTGACCTCAGTGATGTAGTGGTTAAGAGTCATGACCCAGAAGAGTTTTACTGAAACAGATAACTGTCCTCAGTGATGTAGTTCTTATGAGTCATGACCCAGAAGAGTGTTACTGAAACAGAGAAATGGACTCTGTGATATAGTGGTTACGAGTCATGACCCAAGAGTGTTACTGAAACAGAGAAATGGCCTCCGTGATGTAGTGGTTAAGAGTCATGACCCAAAAGAGTGTTACTGAAACAGATAACTGACCTCAATGATGTAGTGGTTAAGAGTCATGACAAAGAAGAGTGTTACTGAAACAGAAAACTGAACTCGGTGATGTAGTGGTTAAGAGTCATGACCCAGAAGAGTGTTACTGAAACAGAGAACTGACCTTGGTGATGTAGTGGTTAAGAGTCATGACCCAAAAGAGTGTTACTGAAACAGATAACTGACCTCAATGATGTAGTGGTTAAGAGTCATGACACAGAAGAGTGTTACTGAAACAGAAAACTGACCTTGGTGATGTAGTGGTTAAGAGTCATGACCCAGAAGAGTGTTACTGAAACAGAGAACTGACCTCGGTGATGTAGTGGTTAAGAGTCATGACCCGGAAGAGTGTTACTGAAACAGAGAACTGACCTCGGTGATGTAGTGGTTAAGAGTCATGACCCGGAAGAGTGTTACTGAAACAGAGAATTGACCTCGGTGATGTAGTGGTTAAGAGTCATGACCCAGAAGAGTGTTACTGAAACAGAGAACTGACCTTGGTGATGTAGTGGTTAAGAGTCATGACCCAAAAGAGTGTTACTGAAACAGATAACTGACCTCAATGATGTAGTGGTTAAGAGTCATGACACAGAAGAGTGTTACTGAAACAGAAAACTGACCTTGGTGATGTAGTGGTTAAGAGTCATGACCCAGAAGAGTGTTACTGAAACAGAGAACTGACCTCGGTGATGTAGTGGTTAAGAGTCATGACCCGGAAGAGTGTTACTGAAACAGAGAACTGACCTCGGTGATGTAGTGGTTAAGAGTCA
This sequence comes from Gigantopelta aegis, assembly GCF_016097555.1. Taxonomy (NCBI): domain Eukaryota; kingdom Metazoa; phylum Mollusca; class Gastropoda; order Neomphalida; family Peltospiridae; genus Gigantopelta; species Gigantopelta aegis. The sequence continues at coordinate 31,774,214 of NC_054702.1, forward strand.
TGACCCGGAAGAGTGTTACTGAAACAGAGAATTGACCTCGGTGATGTAGTGGTTAAGAGTCATGACCCAGAAGAGTGTTACTGAAACAGATAACTGACCTCGGTGATGTAGTGGTTAAGAGTCATGACCTAGAAGAGTTTTACTAAAACAGAGAACTGGTCTCGGTAATATAATGGTTATGAATCATGACTCAAAAGAGTGTTACTGAAACAGATAACTGACCTCAGTGATGTAGTGGTTAAGAGTCATGACCCAGAAGAGTGTTACTGAAACAGAGAACTGACCTCGGTGATGTAGTGGTTATGAATCATGACTCAAAAGAGTGTTACTGAAACAGATAACTGACCTCGGTGATGTAGTGGTTAAGAGTCATGACCCAGAAGAGTGTTACTGAAACAGATAACTGACCTCGGTGATGTAGTGGTTAAGAGTCATGACCCAGAAGAGTGTTACTGAAACAGATAACTGACCTCGGTGATGTAGTGGTTATGAATCATGACTCAAAAGAGTGTTACTGAAACAGAGAACTGACCTCGGTGATGTAGTGGTTAAGAGTCATGACCCAGAAGAGTGTTACTGAAACAGAGAACTGACCTTGGTGATGTAGTGGTTAAGAGTCATAACCCAGAAGAGTGTTACTAAAACAGATAACTGACCTCAGTGATGCAGTGGTTAAGAATCATGACCTAGAATAGTTTGACTAAAACAGAGAACTGGCCTCGGTGATATAGTGGTTATGAATCATGACTCAAAGGAGTGTTACTGAAACAGAGAACTGACCTCAGTGATGTAGTGGTTAAGAGTCATGACCCAGAAGAGTGTTACTGAACCAGATAACTGACCTCAATGATGTAGTGGTTAAGAGTCATAACCCAGAAGAGTGTTACTGAACCAAATAACTGACCTCAGTGATGTAGTGGTTAAGCCATCAGAGGTGAGGCTGGTAGGTACTGGATTTGCATCCCGGTACTGGCTCCCACCCAGAGCGAGTTTAAAGACTCAGTGGACAGGGCCACTACACCGATTTCTCTCTCACTAACCACTGACCACTAACTCTCTATCCCGGACAAACAGTCCTGGTAGCTGAGGTGTGTGCCCAGGGTAGCATGCTTGAACCGTAATTGCATATAACCAGGAAAATAAGTATAAACAACAATGAAATGGAGAAAGCAGTTGTTTTAGTGGGCTACCTGTGATAACATCATGATATAACAATGATCTTTTGTGTGTGCCAAATGTGTGTGACACCTGTCAAGCACTGAAATGGAATAAACAGAAATAATGTTTGCTGCAAACAAAATAAAATCAGTAAGGATAAAGACCTTAAGAGTAATAACACCTACAGTCCCCCATTTTTACTGAATGAAAACTGTTGCATCAAAACAAGGTACAGATAATTTGTAACTCTTTGTAGCATGTTGGTTATTTTTTTTATTATCCAGTCACTTTTAACTGTTTTTAATACAAAAATCCTTCTGCTGTCTGATGCCATTCCATCACATATAACTGTATAAATTGTTGCAACTGTATAAATTGCACAAAGTAATACAAGCGACATATTCAGCTTAAGACAAATGATGATGGCATAACCATTCATTTTGAAGCCAAACTTTTAAAATACAAAATATGATTATGACTGCATTAATTAGAAAATACTTTTTTTCTTCTATACTGTGTAATAGCCACTGCTTATGAAAATCGACCATACCACATTTATGAAACAAATCCCTCAAACGTTTTCTTGTAAATTTGTGAAGTTTGTATAACATGTTTAAACATTCCCAGTACTCCTGAATGGAAACATTTTATGACTGAAATTGAAGTTCTCACTGTAGCAAACCACCCAAGTTTAATAATTTTTAAACCAGCCATTAAGTGGCTTTAGAATCAATCTGCACACTGCAATTATCAAAAAATATTACCTCCGATATTTTAGTCCATATGAGTAACAATAAGAAATAACCAATAAAACAAACAAATATAACACTGGTGTGAAATCAAAGGTTGTATACAACATTTAATCCGGGCTTGAAACAGCCTATGGCCAGGTCGCCAAATGCGACCAATGTCCTGTTTGGGCGACTTAAATATTTAAAAAATAATGGTGTTAGTCGCCCAAAGAGAGGATAATAAACGAGTTACCAGTTATTATCAAATTTATGTCCCGAGTGAAATAATTTTCAATTGTCACGAGCTGTAGCGAGTGACAAATGAAAATTATTTCACGAGGGACATAAATTTAAAATAAATGGTACAGAGTTTGTTATTCTATTTATTACCTCAGCTATTTTTCTCTAAACGTCTTTATTTTTGACGCACATACACGAAGGCCAACCTGTATAGAAACGATGTAAAGCACTTTACGCACTGTTCTGATAATGCTATAGCTTTGTAATTTAATCACGTTCATAGGTCTTGATTAAAAACTATAAAATACCGAAATGCCTTTTCAAATTTTTCTTTGATCATTACAAGGTTACCGTTAAATAATCCATCAGTTTCAAGCTACTTGTTATTTTTATTACTGATAAAAAAATTGTGCATGTGTTATGCTGCTGCCCCTACGCGTACTGTAACCTCACCATGGTGCAGGGGTGTAACATTCTTTTTTTATTTCAGTCTTGAATTCTTATATTGATGTTGATCATCACTTTATTTGTTTGCATTACCATAGTTTGACACCCAATAGCCAATGTATTTTTCGTGCTGGGGTGTCATTAAACATTCATTCATTCGTGTTATGCTGCCACTTAAATAACAAAATGAGGCTTAAGGGTAGATAACTCAAAATTTATGTTGTCAACTTTTGATAATTTCTTGCATGACTGTTACCAAGCTAAAAATGTCATCCATGTAGCCTTGTTGACTTTGTCCTATTTTTCACAAACTATTACACACCGACAATATATCTGTATTCTTATTGGTCGAAAACCAGTCACATGGCCTGATATTGCCCTCAGTCGGTTCCACTGGTCCGATCAAAACTGATATTGCCCTCAGTTTTAACCAATGAAAACAAAGAGAAAAAATTCCATCCAAGTAATGAGTGGTTAACGTAATGCAATGTCAACTATTAATTTTAATGTAATAACCACAAAGAACTTTTCCGTCCTTCAGCAAAAATATAACAACTTTATTCTTATTAAAGTTAATTCTGCAAATACCACACACACACAATATAAGTACATGTAGTCATCAAATTATGTAAAGAATATTGAAAAGATTGCAAAACATACTGTACATGATACATAACAGGGATGTGCCTAGGAAAATGTAGGTGCCGGGCAAAATTCGAAGGTCCGTTCAATAAATTTAGGAGGGCTGAATGCATGCTCCCCATTGACGTTTTTTTTACATTGCAGATGCTCTTGTCGGTCTTTTGGGTTATTTTTAATTAGCTTTTCTAATTTATATTTATATCTCAGGTTTATATTATTTAGCAAATATATGAGCTGCTAAATGAAAAGATATAACATCCCAGAAAAAGCAGAAAGTACTGAGTTGGTATTTACAAAGGCTGAAAGGCAATAACTTACTACTTGGTGCCAATCAGTTAACAGTTGAATAAAGTGTATTAAACTTTAAGGCATCTGTTTTTCTTTTCTGACCATATTTTAACAGCTGTTTCAAATGGAAAATCTTCCAATTTATAGGAACCTCAATTACAATTCTCATAATTGAGTCTAAAGTCGTTTCTGTCATTCTGTTGCGAAGAATTGTTTTTATCAGTTTCATTTGGGAGAAGTCTCTTTCACAGTCTGCTGTATGTGGTGGTAGAACCATGTAAATCTCTGCAAGAAATGCCATAATTGGATAAACAAGTTTTAAGCCTTTGTTGGCAACTAGATCATGAACAACATCTGAAGCAATTTTTGAATGCATGTGGTCACTCATGTATTGTTTAAAATCACCCCACTCCTGAACTGCATTTGCCTCTTCATAGCCACCAAATCTCTGGATTAGTGTTTTTATGTGACTAATTGCATAGTCATCTGCATTTCCATCATTTGTTTGCGAGTCAAACAAGCTGAAAGCCTCCATGATATTATTGTCGGTAAATCGATTTTTAATGTTTGTAATGATTTTGTCTAGAAAGACAGTCTTCACATGTTTGTCAAAGTCACACTTAGCTACTATGGCAAGATCATTATCTGGTTGACATAGATTTCTTTTGTACTTTATATCAACTCCTAACCTTTCTAGTTTTGTGATGAAATCTGTAATGTTTTTTAGATTATCACCATCCTCTACCTTCAGTTTTTCAATCTTATTAATTGTAGAAGCTACTACATTTGCAACCAATGAATAATCAAGGTTACTGATTTGAAATATCTTGGATAGGCCGTTAATAGTACATTACAAAACAGAAGAATCGCCACAAACTCATACTGGCTTAGGAAAGTATATAAACCACTGGCAGTGGCATTCCCCCTTTCTTCAGATTCATGCCCAAGACTGATAATGACACTGCTAAGAATATTCTTCAAACGTTCAACTGATGTTCCAACACTCAGCCACCTTGATGATGAAGGCTCAAGTATCTTAAGCTCAGGCTCTTCAAGCAGTTGCTGGACAGCTTTAAGTCCTGCAGACCTAACAGCACTAAAATATGATAAAAGTCATACAACTGTCTAAGAATAGCTTTGAATTTGTTGACATATGGTATGCTATCTCAAGCCTGAGATGCAGCTAAATTAAGCCTACTGTCTCACATTTATGTAATTCACCCACAGCATTTTGAGAAATAATCTGTTTATTCTGTATTAATTTAACAGCCCCATTGCGAACACGTCATTACAGCACCGTCAGTTCCAATGCCCCTCAGGCATGTATATTTCAAATGATTTTGTTCAACAAATTCAGTAACATGCTTAGATATATTATCAGCATTTAATGTTATTAACATCTGTTTGTCATTAATGTCATTTTTTTTCAGTTGAAACACTTGACTGAACTTTCAGGCAGTCTAATATTTTCAAAAACCTAACCTCAATAGATCGATCCATTATGAATAAATCGAGTTCTTAAAACCATTTGTTCCTTCACAGAACAGTCCGTTGTCTCATCGAACATGAGAGAAAAGTGGTTACTTTCTCTCAGTTTACTCAGTATATTCTTTTCAATAACACTAGACATGCATTCCAGCATGTCCTGGATCGATTTCCTGCTTGTGTACATAGCATTAAGACCAACATTAATTTTTGACCTCAAATAATCCAGTAAATCGAGTAATGGTTCAAAGTTCATTTATGTGCTATTCTCTGTTTACACAAAAAGTAAAGGCATGCAAAAATTTGGCACATGGAGGCCAGTGGTATTTCTGGTATAATACTAACAGCGATGTTGCTGGTGTGTGATTGGGCAAGATCTAATTGTACTGCATCAATGTGACCATGGGATGTTTCATGATCGACAACACTCTCGAGTCGGATTCGTCTACATGGTTGTTTGTTCCAAATATCGCGATCAAAAGGACGTTTGTCATACTTTTTGCAAAGTTCACAAAACATTCCTAATCCATCAATATTTATTAACCAGGGCCTGTTTAATTTCCATTTTATATTAAAAGACTTTGCCCGTTTCATTTTTTTAGAACACGGTGTAATTTATTCGTATGTATTTTTCTGTTTGTCAACATCTTTGACAGTTCCTGTAAAACTAACCGGTGACGTATCGATACAGGTAGATTGGACACTTTCCCTCAAAACGGACGACGTAGTTTTATTGCCGACAACAGACCTTGTAGGCTCTGCTATCTTTTCACATTCACTATTATAATTTTGTCTGCTACTTTTCTGGAAGTATTTTAGTAAAGACATTGTTGATATTTTTCACCGTGTCGTCTGCTAGTAGTACTAGTCATGTCGCAAAGAGAAAATGTATTTAGCATTTTGATTGGATGATATATTCTATAGTAGCCAATGAATAAATAAGACAGATGAAGCATTCGGAATATCAGTGTTTTTCCACCGCTGACGAGAATGGCTGAATGGTTACGAATGTCTTCGGTGCCGAGATATTATGTGTGCTAACGTTGGCAAACTATTGGACTGGTTCCCGAAGTGGCCGTTTGGTTTAACGTGTAGCGCAAAAAACAGTCTAGCGAGCTTTTTTGTTTTTCGATTGTACTAAGCTTGCTAGACTGGTTTTATGTCTGCAACAAATGTTTAGTAAAATATTCATAGAATTTTTTGCATATTATTTAAATAACTAAGTTTGGGGTTATTTTTTTGACAAAATATTAGTGCCGGGCAAAAAGCCCAAATTTCTTTAAAGTGGGTAGTCGTGCCCGGCACCGCCCGGCGTGGGCACATCCCTGCATAAAATTTTTGTTAGATTCGGTACTCCCTGGGTTCTATGATACTAATAAAGAATGCATTGGAGGTAATTAGTAACTCTTCAGATTTAACATCTTTATTTTTTATTCTGTTAATAATATGATTTGGACACTCTTGTTGGTCAAAGTGTATCTAATTTAATTTTTGTCTTTTTAATGTTTCAACTGCTTATTTCTGCATTCCTCTGCTTACCATACAACATAATAGGATTATTAGATATTACTAAATCTCTTCAGTTTTATGGGAAATTGAAAGTATCCTCTGCTTGCCATACAACATAATAGGATTATTGGACATTACTAAATCTCTTCAGTTTTATAGGAAATTGAAAGCATTTTGTTTCTGATAAACAAAGTAGGAATGTACGAGTCTTATGGACGTAAAAAATAATTATTGACCATATTTAGGGAAATATCGGATTTTATTGCCATCACTGATGTGCCACCATTCAAGCATAAAACAACTCTATTTTATTAAAACAATTTCTATCCTTGGTGTAATTGTGGAATAACATATCACTAGCTATGAGGAACTAAAAAGCAATAACTTTAAAAATCTAATAAGAGTCCCGTTCAGTTACTACTATGATTTCAACATTTTTATTTTTAAATTATTTGTAATCCAGCCTGTGCATGTGGCCATTAGGAAAAGATGCTGAAATCCAAGAGATGTCAATTTGAAAAAAAACCACAATCTTTTATGTTTCAATCAATTTTAACTTTGTAGGGTTTTATAACAGTGTGTATGTGTGGAGGTGGAATACTGTTAATTTTACATAAAAGAACATGAGCAAGAATAGTTTTTGGGTAGCACTAAAATCTGCAATTGAAAACAATTCTGCAGGTTTTTCCTATCTTTAAAAATGTGAGCACTAGAAAAACCTACATTCCACCATATATGTTAAGTATTAGTCCACAGATCTGCACAAATGTCACAATATACATCTTAAAAGGACTATCTTGAATTTGCAACCATTATAACATATTTCCAAATAAATCCTTTTTAACAAAAATTAAAATATTAGTTTCTAAATACAGAATCTGTTTCTGGTTGTTTTTATAACTTTTAATGTTTGTTGTAGATCACATTTCATTTTACTTCCTAATATACATTTTTGGATACGTACAGAATTATTTGGATGGTAAAATAGTTTGGGCTACTAAATACACTAGGATAACAAGAAAAACATTGTTTATACATACACTGGATGATTAAACTGACATTTAATACAATTTAAAAAATTTAATATGTATTTTTAGCTGCTAAAAATGTTCTGTTGATCAAAAACATGTTACATGGGCTGCAAACTTACGATAGTCCCTTAAATATTTTGACTCTTGTTTTTTTTTCTTTCTTATTTTAGACAGTGGTAAAGAATGTATTTTTCTACAGTACACTAACCAAACAAGAAAGGATATCTCACTAATGACAATTAAATTAACTTAATTCAAAGATAGAATCGACGATTAACGTCCAACTAAGTTATGTTTACTTTTATGTTTATATTTACGTTTCTGCTCATGCATAAATGTATTTGTATGACAGACTAACTGCCATGTTACACTCTTTTAAGAATACGGGTCCAGGTTTCCATGGACCCATAACAAAATGTTAATCTTTGCAAGCATTAAATGATTTTTTGGATAATTGTTTTTTCATCTATATTTTCATATACAGCAACATAACAACTGGACAAAGGCATATGGTATATGCTTTTCTGACTCTGAAAAGTGCATATAAAAGATCCATTGCTTCATTAGGAAAAATGTAGCGGGTTTCATCTGATGACTACGGGTAAGAATTACCAAATGTTTGACATCCAATAGCTGATGATTAATTAATAAATGTGCTCCTTAAACAAAACAAACTTCTTCATATACAGCAAAAAGTGATAATGTATTATCAACTTACCCCAGAATCTGTCTGATCTTCTTTACTTGATTCTTCAGGTTTGTTTTCTTTCCCCTCCTTGTCTTCATCATTCTGTGAACATAACATGTCTTGCCTTGTAGACATGATCAAATGACACAAATAATTTTGAAAATGGTTCTCATCAAATGGACCTAATTGTGAGAATCTTTCAGTTTGTTTTTTTGATGCAAATTCTTGATGCATCAAATATATTTTTTAATAAATTCTCCAAAAGGAAGAATTAAAATTTCAGGGCTGAATTTACAAAGCCTGTTTTGGCCCAGAAAGTTTAATGAGTCCTTATTTTATTTGTCTAAAACACATTTGGCAGCATATTTTAAAACAAAACTGAATTGCTAATAATTGGTGGGGTTTTTTTTTGTCTGACTTAACCTGTGTCTAAATCAGTGCTAGTTCATACTGATGCATGTTCAGGAGGCCGAATGCTCCAAGTCTCTTGCTACACTGGTTTTGAAACTGACATTAAACAAGCATTCTGAGAATACTGCTAAAGAAATACATGTCTCCTACCAAGTCCAACAAATGTTTTGTATCTCCTAAGTTCAAGGGCCATAACTCTGTACATGTCCTCTACTGGGTCCAACAAATATTTTTATCTCCTAAGTTCAGGGCCATAACTCTGTAAAAATTTTCAGGGGCATTGTTAAAAAACAAACATCTGGAAAACTATATGTAGGACAGATGGATAGACAGACAGGTGGACAACCAGACATGCAGACAGACAGCCAGATAGACAAACAAACGGATGGAGATGAAACCTTTAGTCAACTCTGGTTTGACCTGTAGGGGACCAATAACAAGGATAGGATATGATACGATATGATGGAAACCAGTGAAACTGTTCATCAACACTGGACTACTGGCTGTAACTCACCTCGGGATCGTAGCTGACTATACCCGTTGATCTTCGTTCTCGCCTCGCCCGCCGTGCACGCACTAACGACAATTCTTTTTTCTCCTCATGGCCATCTGTAAGCAAAATCACCCTCAGTGTCACTTTTAACAGTCTGTGACATCAGCTACATCAACTTGACAAGACAACCTGCAGATCATTCTCCTATAATGGTGTTAGATGAGCAAGCACATGATATTTTAAAGGGACATTCCCGAGTTTGCTGCATTGTAAGATATTTCCGACCAATAAAATATTTCTACGATTAAACTTACATATTAAATATATTTTCTTGTTTAGAATATCAGTGTCTGTATATTCAATGTGTTTCTGGTCATCTTAATATTTGTAAGAAATTTAACATACTACAAATATTAGACCATCAGAAACACGTTTAATATTTTATGCAGAAAAAAAAAAATATTTGATATGTAATTACAATCGTTAAAAAGTCTGCTAGTCGATAACATCTTAAAAATCGCAGAAAACTCAGGAATGTCCCTTTAAAATACAATTTAGTAAAAATGTTAATGAAGGCCAATCAATTTGCCACTCTACTAAACCTTTCCAGGAAAGTGCAGATCACTTGGCAAAGAATGTCTTATAGTTAAAAAGATTATATAAACAGAACAAAATGCATGTCTTATAGCATAACACATTTATGTTTTCCACTTTTATCAGCAATTAGAACGATGCAGCGTCAATATATGTGTTTAGAACAATTCAAGTTGAGATCACCACTTAGTTCACTGGCTGAGATAACTAGCAAGAAAACCAAAACTAAAGATTAATTAATCATAATTAAGACGAGGAGTGGATAAAGACAATCCACCATAGAATGAGAGCCATCAGGATGATTTGCAGGGAACATTCTGTTTGCAAAATTTTGATTAGTGACACTGCTAGTCAACTGAAAATTATTTTATCAACTACTGTTTAATGTTTTAAAATTGTGTAGTGATCTCTTAAACTTGTATTGATTTGGATAAAAATGGGTGCATAAAAAAAACCCCATCCAGATCATAATCTTGAGCAAAAGAAAACTAAGGAAGAGGAATTATATTTGGACCTGTCCATGTTATGGATGGGGGGGGGGGGGGGGGGGGGGGGAGGAGAGAAGAAGTACATTTAGCTAAGAGGTCTGGTTAATTTATACAATTTTTTTTTTTTAAATACCAGACCTCACCAGTTAAGGGGAGCAAACTCTCTGGCTCCCCCATCACTTGCCTGAGACCAATTCAAGGAGAGTAATTGTTAGTAACATGAATTCTAATATAACTAGCATATAAGCTTAATTTCTATTGGTTAATTTTTTGTTAAATTGGATGATTTATGTATGCTGTCATGGGCAATCAGGATTTAATATGATGCCAATAATCCAAGTACTCATACAAATCTTATGTCACTTAGCCTGATATGTGGTATTTTCAATAGTGTCTTAATTGATAAATTCTGCATCTTCCACTATGTTTAAACCCTGATACAAATAATTTTCATAAAAATTGCTAACCTCAGATGAATATAATTTTTGTTTTGTTCCACTGTAAATTTTTAACATTATGTTAGCAGCACCCACCCGCCCAAAGTAAGGTCCATTTGATGTCGATCGCTGCTGTCAATTCGATAATGTGACTGGTCGCCAAGCTAGCAGTTTTTCAATCTGTGTGCCCAAACTGGCACATGCAGATTCATCAAATATAACTGTATAATTGTATCACAATCAGAAATACAAAATTTTTGTCTAGAACATACTTTTTGGGACAATAAAGTGATAATAAACTTTGTTATAAAGACGAGATGGAAATGATTATCAATTTTTTAAAACATAATTTTAAGCAACATTAAAGTTTAAACCGCTCTAAAACATCAGCAAAATTAGAAAAACAAACAAAAATAATATATACCTTTTCGCATATGATTATTATTTTACATATTTATTAATATTTATAAAAAATCCAGAAAAAATCTTTGAGTAAAAGTTATAGACCTACATGTATCCCTCAATATGTTTTTTGTTCAAAATTAATCCAGATGAATTCCTCGAAATAATTCAACATTAGATTCAAACAGCTTCACATATAACTAAATTCCAATAATATCCATACTGTTTTCAACAAAAATTATCAGCAAACGAAAATTATTGTTTTAGTATATACTGTATTACAAAGAAAAATCATGTTCAAAATACAGTACTGACAAATTTGCCATTTGCTTTGCCCCTAAGTTAGTGACATCATATTAAGAAGAAGAAAAAAGCATAAGATTATGTCATATTATTACTTATTACAAGTGTTTTCATTGAATATTGTATGCAAGAAGAATAGCTATTCAAGTTGTTAAGATTTGGGGATATCTTTAATGAAAATACCAATAAAATTCTTACAGAGTCCTAGTAGGACTATTAGAATAGGAATAATACCACTGTATTTCGTTGTCAACTATAATAATTTATTACAAAAGTTTTAGATTTTGTTTTAAATCATTATAGTTAACAACTAAACTCAGTGGTATTATCCCCGAAAACCCCCACAAACTAATACTATAATCTAAGTGAGTTAGCTGTCACAATCAAGACAATAATACACAATCATTTACAGTTCCACCCCTGATCCAATTCCAGTTTGACTTACTGTTTAAAAACAGACGACCAACAAAACAATACACAGCATATAAACATGCACATTGTAAATCTAAATACACTGGAACTTTGCATCAGTTCACTAAATGTGCTGACAACACCAGGTATTTAAAAATTAAAACAGACAAGAACATGTACCAAAACCCCCAGAAACACAATGGACTAAACATGCTTTTACACAAACAACAATGAAAGCATTTCCTATAGGGAAATATTTAACACAGTAAAAGAAGTTACAAGAAAAAAAGAAGAAAGAAACTGTCATCAGCACAAGAGATTGTGTATAACCCTTTATATTTTGTGGACAATCTTCTATTAAGTTAAACATTAATTTACACTTGAAAATAATTTCTAAATGGGGAAAAAGATAAATATTTTTAAAGTAGCAAAACTGTTGCTATATCATTATATATACTGTATATATTTTTCCATTAGTAGCAAGGGATAGCACATACCAGTCTTTGATATACCAGTCGTGGTGCCCAGACTGGAACGAGAAATAGCCCAATGGGTCCACTGACGGAGATCGATCCCAGACCGACTGCTAGAGCTGGCCGGTATTGAAATTTGAGGTTCGGTATCGATATCGGTATTTTTGGGGTGATTTACCTCGGTATCGGTACGGTATTCGGTATTGACACGATACCGATATCGAGCTTTATTTTCGGTATACTCGGCTTAAAATGCACGCCTGTGTTAAGGCTCACCCGCTAATTTCATCTAAATACAATTAAATTCTATACACAAGGCTCTCGTCTGATTTATACCAACCCATTTTGCGTTCGTCAGATATATTATTAGTGCTTTCCGGGAAATATTTTAAAATACCGAAATTTCGGTATTTTGAAATTTGCTCGGTACGGTAAACCGGTATTGACACAATACCGATACCGAACGGTATATACAGTATACCGCCCAGCTCTACCGACTGCGCATCAGGCAAGTGCTATACCACTGGGCTATAACCCGCCCTTGTAATGATATAAATGCATTTAATAATTGAACAGCATATTATATGTAATTTAGTAAGGAAATCTTTCTGGCAGCATTATTCATATGTGGGGGTGTCAATGGGGCTGTTGAACCCTGACCTTGAACAAGACAAACAAGTGCCTTTCTACAAAGGTGACTTTCCGTATGTACAATTTTTTTATCCGTCATCAATCACATGCAAAAAACATTCACCTGCTAAACTTATAGTAGAGTTGGATGACATGTACATATATGGAAAACCAGCTTTGGTTTAAAATCGCCCTTTCTGTCTATCTGTGTTACTGCCAACTGTTATTTTAGATTAGGTACAACACTGGTGTTATCATGAAGTAATGGCACACTAATTGCCATTAGTAAAAATACACAATATATCGAAAATAAAAAACCCCATCTGTTCCGTCTCCTTATTTGTAACACTAATTTACTATAACCAAAATAAAAAGCACAAAAACCTGGACTGTGGAAATCTATGCCACACACACCTTTCTTACTTTCATCTTTATTATCTTCTTTGGTATCGGTTTTGTGTTCTTTCGACGACAACTCATTGCGCGTGTCATCGAGCTCGCCATTCCGTATGCGACTGCGTAACGATGACGTGCGGGACAGACCCGTGCTTCCTGCCGTCAGACTAGATGTGTTGGCGGGGTCAGAACTAGTGACAGCATTCCGCTGACTACGAGGTATATAAGCTGTTGGGAGAAAACAATAAGAAAGTAACCACTGGTACACACATAACAGACTGACTACGAGGTATATAAGCTGTTGGGAGAAAACAATAACAAAGTAACCACTGGTACACACATAACATAGATTGACTACGAGGTATATAAGCTGTTGGGAGAAAATAATAAAAAAGTAACCACTGGTACACACAGAACAGAACGACTACGAGGTATATAAGCTGTTGGGAGAAACCAATAAAAAAGTAACCACTGGTACACACATAACATAGAATGACTATGAGGTATGTAAGCTGTTGGGAGGAAACAACAGTAAAAGTAGCTACCACTTATGTTTCACATAAAACAGAATTAAATCTATTTAATGATATCTAAACCTAATATAGAATGTAGTTCCTTTTGGCAATTATTTATTTTTGTAGAGGGAGAGAGACAGACAGACAGGAAGAAAGGAATGTTTATTTTAATATTTTAATTACATTTATATGGCTTCAGACATACAGGGTTGAAAATTAGCAGTTGCCCGGTCACCTTTATTGGCTAAGGGCAACTAAGTATTTTACAAAGGTAGTCCGTTGGGTGACCATTGATTTTATGGTCTGGTGAGTATGGTACTAATTAAAAAAAAACTGATACTGAATTGAATGTGACAAAACACACTGCGTCTATGTTGGCGCGAACTACAGTCTGGCAGCAGAAGACCTAGAACATGTACTATATTTTGACAGCACCAACATAATGAATAAAGATAAAATTCATATAAAACATATACATTTTTTAAGTCTTAAACCCACACCATCTCAAATAACACTTTATTGGGGGTAGGCCTAAAAAAGCAGTGTAAATTAAAACAAAAATTCTTTATAAATTACCATCAAATTGCATAGGTTAACTCTTATTTTTGTGATACAAGTTTTAAGGTAAATGATGGAACATCCAAGATAATCTGAATGACACAACCGTAATACATGGTCAAGGCCGTATCTCTGCACAAAGCAGAATTTAATGAGCATTTGGCAAAACAGTGGATGATTCCATGGATCTCTATCTAGGAGAACAGCAACTCCCGAGGAAATAATTTGCTGGGAATTTCACCCCTCTTGTATCACCACAAAGTTTATTCCATACCTCTTGCATCGCCACATAGAGGACTGCCACTCCCAGACTAGTTTACTAAAGCACGAGCAGTTCTACATTTAGTCTGTTTTTACTGCATTATCTTTTATCCTGTATTGAAAATGAGATTTAATATGTTTCATTTAATGGTACTTTGTAAAGAAACGTTTTATTTATACTGGATTTCTTTTTCAAATTTTTTTTTATTCGAGTTGGTATCGGTTTAAAACTTAAAGGAGACCGGACACCAAACCATATATATGGCATAATGAATTGTTTGCCGTCATAAACCACAACACGCAACTACCGCGCTCCCCTTATTGACTAAGTTAAGCGTGCCAGTCTTGGTGGGGTTTTTTTTCGCCGATCTCCGATGTTTGCCGGAAACTGTCGACAATTGATGAGCTAGACCTGTGACATCATCGATGAGAGGAAAACTGAAGAAACTACCAAGCAGCATGGACGAACTTAGCGATTCGAGTGACGAAGAATTGTGTCCAGCTTGTGCTAATGGCATCAAACCGTATCAGTCTGAACCACTTATCAGAGACTTTGTTCCTAATCCTGGAAATGTTGTCTTAGATGAAAATTCGGATGAATCAACTGCCAACGAAGACGAGGAAGCCACATGGTCATAGACTAGCATACAAGCATTTTTTAAACAATTTTTTATGACATTTTTAATGTAAACTGAAGCAAATGGACCTAATTAGAAGAAAAGCACACAAAATGTAATAATATTTCATCATAAATCTTGTTCAGCATAGATGTAAATATGACATGTCAGTGGATATTCCAGAGGCTGATTTCACAAATTTGCAAAAAGCGTCCCCTCCTCACCAAAGCAAGATATAATAATTTAACAAAAAAACTTTGTTCTCTTAACTAGTTACCCTCCAAGTTTTAATGTGTTTGGTTAAACCGTGTACTTTTAATTATTAAGAAAATGTGTTACCAGTCTGCCGAAACTGTCCACAGCCAGGTACAGAAACACAGAAATGTTGGAAAATATTATAGTGTTGCCACATACTGACAATCACTTTACAACTAATATGTCTTATCGACAATATTATTATGTAGTCTTTGCATTTATTAATATAAAATACAACAGGCCCGTAGGAACTGGGGAGGGGCGGGCCTAGGGGCTTGTTCTCCATCATACACTCTAGAATGAAAATGTATGTTTTAAATTTTCACTATTTTGCATAAATAAAGATGATATAAAGGTAAAAATCTAGTTTGTATCCCTCACTAGAGACTGTATTCCTCCCCCCCCCCCCCACTCTTCAAATATCGTTCCTACAGGCCTATACAAATGTAGATAATATGTAAAGGGTGAAGTTAGGAACCAGTTCCTTTTATCTTTAGGATTTTGTAATCATGATTTCAAACCAACTGTTTCAGGTAGTTTGCTCCACATACTGACATAAAACACATTTGTTATATATTGGAATAAAATTTTAAAAAATTACAATATATCCGGTGTTATTTTCTTTAATCATTCATGGAGGAAGAAGGAAGTCTTGATGAAAATATATTACAGGTAAAACAAAATAATATATGATACTTATTCCATGTGGTAACTATTGTTAATTTTGCTTTAAATTGCTAGATGCCAAAAGTGATTAATTATATTATTTTATGGTAACAGTCGAAAATTAGACGACCAATTGTTTCAACCTCTGCCAAAGGTATCAGGTTTTCTGCCAGAAAATAATTTGAGGTATGTAATAAAACAGGCCCGTAGGAACTGGGGGGGGGGGGGGGGGGGGGGGGGGGGGGGGGGGGGGAGGGAGGAGGAGAGAGGGATAGAGGGGTGCCCCTCATTTGTGAGCTTTTCTTTATCACATTCATTTTTGCTTTTGCCATTGTAACCAAAATCTGATGTAGAATTTATACCCGGTCCGTCATTCGACATTAGCTTTAAAATTATTTAACCATTATTCCTTCTGGCCAGAGTACATATGTTGTTCCTGCCAAAGTGTTAGCATTTTAATTTTGATGACAATATACTGAACTGACAATATACTGAACTGACGATAAACATTGTTAACTAATGTAATAATTCACGTTTGGAAGGTGTTTTGTTATGAGGTTAACAAACCAACTAGATGAAGAGACATTAGTATGGAGTCGTTATGGGCTGTCGGTGAAAATTAATTTGGTAATTATAGGTAAATAAATGTGAAGTTTAAATATTCGTATGTGAACAAATTGCAATACCTTTATTTGATGTATATCTTAAGTACATACTTGTTTTAATTTTCACATTGTAAATGTACCATAACCTGCTGTATTTAGTTGGTGTAAAGCCCATTCGACGACAATAAAAGAAAGAAAGAAGTGTTTTATTTAACGACGCACTCAACACATTTTATTTTACGGTTATATGGCGTCAGACATATGGTTAAGGACCACACAGATTTTTTTAGAGGAAACCCGCTGTCGCCACATAGGCTACTCTTTTTACGACAGGCAGCAAGGGATCTTTTATTTGCGCTTCCCACAGGCAGGATAGCACAAACCATGGCCTTTGTTGAACCAGTTATGGATCACTGGTCGGTGCAAGTGGTTTACACCTACCCATTGAGCCTTGCGGAGCACTCACTCAGGGTTTGAAGTCGATATCTGGATTAAAAATCCCATGCCTCAACTGGGATCCGAACCCAGTACCTACCAGCCTGTAGACCGATGGCCTGCCACGACGCCACCGAGGCCGGTCCTCGACGACAATAATGCGTTAAAACAACTTTCATTTTTTTTTGGAAATTGAAACCATGATGTTGGCCGTTTCTTGGGATGCATTGCTGTTACTGTTGCAGTTAAACACTGCACAGTTAACCATCATATAATTACATCGACAGTATATAATAACACTAATTATCTTGTAAATTAAATTTCCGATAAACCTGGAGACTAAAAAAAAAAAAAAAAAAAAGACTAAAAGGCACAACCAAAGAATCAACACGTGTACTGGTATTGCTTGGTAACTCTCACCGATGACGTACTGCCTTGCTTTCGTTCAGATATATGCATGATCCCGCCCACTTCTGTTTTTACCCCAAACCTAAGACGTGCAGCTGACCGGTGCCTCGCAGCGAGCAGGGCGTTAGAGTAATGCGGTATTTGATGCTAACTTAATCCATTACACACTACATGTCTTTTGGTGTCCGGTCTCCTTTAACAACATGTTTTTATATCAATTTACTTTATTCATTATTAAGTTCAACGTCAATTCATCGGTTTTCTTTAATGCAAACAGTTATTATTCAACAAAAACCCACTATAGTTTTAATTTTACCTGTGCAGTTAAATTTCAATGTGACAATTAGAGGGCTAGTTGAATTTGAGAAGGCCAGTAAGATTTTTCTTCACCTGGCCCTGCTGGCGACCTTGGTTTTCATGTTTATTTTCAACCCTGGACATATGATTAAGAACCACACAAACTAAGACAGAGGAAACTCACTGAGAGACAGAGACAGATACAGAGACAGAGACAGAGACAGAGACAGAGACAGAGAGAGAGAGAGAGAGAGAGAGAGAGAGAGAGAGAGAGAGAGAGAGAGACATATAGATAGAGAGATAGAGACAGAAAGAGAGGGGCAGA
The DNA here is from genome assembly GCF_016097555.1 of Gigantopelta aegis. NCBI lineage: Eukaryota > Metazoa > Mollusca > Gastropoda > Neomphalida > Peltospiridae > Gigantopelta > Gigantopelta aegis. The sequence goes on from NC_054702.1 coordinate 31,792,413, forward strand.
GACAGAGACACACACACACCGACCCACCAGGCATAACAAAGTAACGAGTAAATTATTATTTTAGACAGAGTTTGTTCAACTCACATGATATGCTATCTGACGTATGACTACCCAAACTACTTGAATTATCTCGTGTAGAATCTCGAGATCGACGAAAGCTGCTTCGAGAATCCTGAAACAACAGACATAGACAATCAAACACTTTTAAGTACAAGGCTTTACTCCTTAAATTTAATGGGTCTTACTTTTCGAAATGTAGATTTGTTCTATAATAAATTGGGAATGTTTGATTCAATTTAAATATCAAATTCTCCTGAATTTCAATGTGTTAATTCCTCCTTAAAAAAAAAAAAAAAAATGTTATAGATAAAAAATTATGTTCGCATTTTATTTGGTGTTCAGTATATTTAAACATATGCATATAACACAAATTAAAAGTTGGACATTTTTACATTTAAATTGGAAATTTTGTCTTCAAAATTAGGAATAAAAAAACACAACATACATGCAGCCTTTGGGAAATGGTGCTGAATATCATAGTCCAGCAACATACTGGTACGTGATAAAACCCTGAAGTAATTCTCACAAATCATGCATTATAATCATCAGCAAACAAAGATGTATACTAATGTCTCCCCGTTAACAGATGTAGAATTATCAGCAGAACTGTGTACATACCAGCATTATAATTGGGAATAAATATTGTTTAAACCACATACCAGAAAACTATAATGATATGACCCTTAAACAATGAATGTGTTTCTTTCAATAACTTTTGTTCTGTCTAGTTAACACGATCTTATTAAAAGATAATGATATCAGAAATTGGTCACTAGTATAACTGCCATCTGTATATCGGGTGTTTATACTAAACCATAATTTAAAGGACCATCTTACCTCTATCCTTCATACAAATGTAGTCATACAAACTTTGCAACAAAAAATCTACATTAATAATCAAACACACATTATACAACATTAAGCATTTATCTCTCAGTATAAATAGCTGTCAAGAAGAGAAGTGTGCAACATGAGAACAAGACACTCCTTCAAAATAAGTCAAGGCAATGTCATAGGGTCTACCTTGTTTTGTTTTCAATGCAGTTCTGTAGTATTAATCTTATATGTATGTAGATGGTCAAGATGGTTTAGATTAATAAACTATTTATACACCTCCTTTACTCCCACATGCAGATTGCACATGCATGCACACACACACACACACACACACACACACACACACACACACACACACACACACACACACACACACACACACACACACACACACACACACACACACTCTATTAGTGTAGTTAAAATGACTTTCAATCTAGAAAAAAAATTGGTATAAAAGGTTTTTTGGTACCAAAAGAAGTAGAATTGTATCCTATAACTTTAGCATATCCAAAATTCACAAACGTTAAATATGCAAATTAACTCATTAGTATGCATAATAACTATCAACACAACTGATGTGGAATGAACATGATTATCATAAATACAAGTGTACAGGCAATATAACAGCTTGAACTTAACTGTGGCGCCAGTAGCCAATGTTGCATGTGCAATATGAATTGCTGTAGGTTTGTGGCTTTACCTATGGCAGTGTTTTGCATTGGATAAAAATTATTACTGTTGTATTCATGAAGGGATAATTTTGTTGTCTTTAATTTTGTGTTTATTTGCTGCAAAAGTTAATGATTTAAAATTGCTGTAGGCAGGCTCAAAGTATATGTATATTTTTTCCGTTGTCAAAAACCTTTCAAAATGTCCGTAGGAAACAAATTCGTCCAAGCCTTGCAGTACAAAACTGGTTTTCCAATGGTAGCTGACATCTATTACTAATAAACTTATTATCTGCAAGAATATGAAATGCAAGAGCTAGTAAACAGTGATAACTTGCAGATGAGCCGAAATATTTAGAATACATATATATAGTAAACTGTGGATGTTGTAATTAGAACTAGAATTTTTACAAAATCCACTAGCCATGGGATCAGAGATTTTGAAAATTTACTAGCCACAATTAAAAATTCACTAGCCCTACTTTACCCGGTACTGAATACAATTTTACTATTAGTAATAATCGGATATGTTACCTAAAGAGAGAGAGAAAGAGATTAAAAACACTAAGATTGGGGGTGGGGGTGGAGGTAGGATATTCATATTTACCAAATAAGACTTAAATGCAGCATTTGACAACTTTTTTTTCACTAGCCGTCGCATGGCAATAGCAGTTATTTACTAGCCAACTTTGAATATCACTAGCCATGGGAGTGGGGCTAAAATAATCTAGAAGCCCTGTGTTATAAGTCATTCAGTAATTCTCCGATATATTGGTCACCACAGATATGCAATGATAAATACTGTAAATCCTTCAATAGATGCCTTCCTTGATTAAATGCCTGCCTTACATATGTCTGTTTATGCTGTTGTAGGTTTGTGATGTTAATGAACACGTTATATTTATCAGTCTCATTGCATGGAAAGAACAACAAGATAGGAGAAGGCTTTTTTATTTTTCATTGAGGCCAGGGCAGATTATGGGGGTGTTTCCCAGTTGCACAGACCCCCACCCCCCGGCAAAAAAAAAAACCCACCCCACCAAGTAGATCTAAATTGATGTCCATGTAAATTTGATAATTTCAAATAATAAACATTTAAATATTACCTAAAGCATAATTCGCCCCTATTGAGGTAAGAGGTTTCCACAGGTACAAACAATTTTGGAAGCCTACATTAGAAAATGACCTTACAGCAAGGCCATTTTTGAAAATTTTGATGAGAAAAAAATAGAAACTTGCCTGATAAGAGGCCTCCCTTGAATAGTAGCCAGGTCTCGGAGCATTACGAAAAACAAAATAGAAACTTGCCTGGAATAGAGGCCTCCCTTGAATAGTAGCCAGGTCTCAGAGCATTACGAAAAACAAAATAGAAACTTGCCTGGAATAGAGGCCTCCCTTGAATAGTAGCCAGGTCTCGGAGCATTACGAAAAATAAATTAGAAACTTGCCTGGAATACAGGTCTCCCTTGAATAGTAGCCAGGTCTGCTCTGCCAGAGCATTACAAAAAAAAAAAAAAATAGAAACTTGCCTGGAATAGAGGCCTCCCTTGAATAGTAGCCAGGTCTCGGAGCATTACGAAAAACAAAATAGAAACTTGCCTGGAATAGAGGCCTCCCTTGAATAGTAGCCAGGTCTCAGGGCATTACGAAAAAAAACCAAAATAGAAACTTGCCTGGAATAGAGGCCTCCCTTGAATAGTAGCCAGGTCTCAGAGCATTACAAAAAACAAAATAGAAACTTGCCTGGAATAGAGGCCTCCCTTAAATAGTAGCCAGGTCTCAGAGCATTACGAAAAACAAAATAGAAACTTGCCTGGAATAGAGGTCTCCCTTGAATAGTAGCCAGGTCTCGGAACATTACAAAAAAAAATAAAAAAAAATAGAAACTTGCCTGGAATAGAGGCCTCCCTTGAATAGTAGCCAGGTCTCAGAGCATTACGAAAAACAAAATAGAAACTTGCCTGGAATAGAGGCCTCCCTTGAATAGTAGCCAGGTCTCGGAGCATTACGAAAAACAAAATAGAAACTTGCCTGGAATAGAGGCCTCCCTTGAATAGTAGCCAGGTCTCGGAGCATTACGAAAAACAAAATAGAAACTTGCCTGGAATAGAGGCCTCCCTTGAATAGTAGCTAGATCTCGGAGCATTACGAAAAATAAAATAGAAACTTGCCTGGAATAGTGGTTTCCCTTAAATAGTAGCCAACTATAAAATAGAAACTTGCCTGGAATAGTGGTTTCCCTTAAATAGTAGCCAACACTTTGTTAAATCTAAGATCAGAACTCCTTTCATGGATTTACTTAACATTAAGAATCATACAAGAGGTAGTCTTGTGTAATGTTTCAAATATGATGTGATGTCATTTGTAAATCATATATGACGTCAGTAAATAAAAGGCGCTAACTGCAGTAAAAAGAAAAAGAGAATTCCTCATTTAAAAGTTCCGATCCAGATCGCACATATGTGCGATACAAAATAAATTTGTCGCACGGTTTAAAAATGTCTTTATCACTATAAGATTGAATAGGCATGTAATAAAAAATTATTATTACACAGCAAGGGTAAATAATCTTTGTGCACAATGAATCGTCTAAAAATCAGATCCTGTCTATATATCTTGTTAATCAGATTGGTGCTTATAAAAATTACTAGTTTGTCAGAATATTTACTTGATAAATTTTTTATTACAAAACAAAATGGCAAACCAGTAAGCAGAGAATGTAAATTCCACTTGACAATTTATATATCAACCAAGATAGGACGCGAAATGTTTGGAAAATATGAAGTGTACTACTGCTGTGAACTTGCTGTCAGGCAGGCATCAGTGTGTTTTAGGTCATCCACTAGATTAATCAGTCCCCTAGAGTGAGCAGACTTTTTGATAACACCTTGATAACTATTAAAATTCAAAGGTGATCTGGTTTTTGGTAGGTTGTGCACAAGTGCACACACACATAAACACAAATACACACAACCGCGCATTTACACACACACACACACCATTATCTCAAAACTTCACATCAAAGGCAAAAAAAAAAAAAAAAAAAAATCATTATCTAAAAAAACGGTAGTCAATAAGAAAATATGTACATCTACCGCACAAAGTACTCCTTATTAACTACCGAATACTTACTACCAGACTGAATGTGAATACATTTAACACAAACAAGTGAAGAAAAGACTCGCCACATGCTTCATGGGAAAAACATTACCACCTGGTTAGTAACAGGATCTACCACTCCTCTTCCTCCTGGCCCCCACACACGCGTGAGATGCAGATCTACGGTACTCAACAACGAGCGGGGTCACTCGAACAACATCCAGGAATAAAAACATGCACAAGCTCACAAACACTTACATCTCGGTGGTCTTCCCAGCGGCGGTGGTAAGTCGACGTTTCGTCGGCCGGAGTGTCTTTGGAAGACAAACTAGAACTAGTTCTATCAGAGAGAGAATCTTTCTGAGAGTCCCGTACTGAGTCTCTCTTTGTTATAGACACACTAGAATTATCTTTATCGGTCTCTTTGTTATTTTGAAGTCTTAATTTTTCCCTATCCTGATCGGTGGACGAATGTTTTATTGATTCCTGCGCTTGTTCCACGTCTTCCAAAGCAACACCCTGAATGAAGAAGAAAAAGACAATATTTATTATTAAATAAATTAAGTCTTTATGCACATACACACACACACTCACTCACACACACGCACACAAACACATACACTATTAGTCTAGTTAAAATAGCTATGAACATGTAAACCAAATTGCTATAAAAGAGGAAATGGTACTTTTTATCAGATTTCTACTATTTCCTGGTCATTTGGACAGTTTCATAAACAATTTGAAATCAGCTGAAAAGGATCTCTGAAATTAGCAGGTTACTGTAAAGTTTTCATCAAAGAACAAAAACACATTTTTAGGCACCACTAAAAATGGCAAAATTCAGCAATTGTTTTATTTCATTTTAAATGAATATCTGTATACTGAATTGTATTCTTTTCTCTATTATACTGAGGGTTTTTTATATCTTTGTTTTGTGAGGGTTTTTTATATGTTTGTTTTGTGAGGGTTTTTTATATGTTTGTTTTGTGAGGGTTTTTTATATGTTTGTTTTGTGAGGGTTTTTTATATGTTTGTTTTGTGAGGGTTTTTTATATGTTTGTTTTGTGAGGGTTTTTTATATGTTTGTTTTGTGAGGGTTTTTTATATGTTTGTTTTGTGAGGGTTTTTTGGGGTGTTTTTGTATTGCTTCTAGAGCTTGTATTGCTTCTCCTCAAGTTACTCTAGAATTTATTGAAAACCTGTTATATGTAATATATCAAGGTCATGTTGACTGCCTGTCCCTTATATTCACCCTGGTCGGGGACAGGTCTTATTGTAACAGGGATTCCATGAAGTAAAAAAAAAAAATAATAATAAAAAAAGGGGCAAAATTTGGAATTCTAGAAAAACAGTGACGAAAGTGTCAGAAGTCTGCAAATATACTTGTCAATAATATAGTGAAATATGTAAACTATACAATGGTTTTGAAAAATCAAAATGGCTGATATTACAACTACACTGACCTGTGTTGACCTTCTGGTTTCTCTTGCTCTCTTGGCTCTGGCCTTCCGCTGAGTTTCTGCTTCTTCATCACGCTTGGGAGGTTCATAAGATCTGATAAAAAACATTTTACAGTTACATTACTTCAGCAACATAATCCATTTACAGAGAAAAAGAGAAGATGAAATTACACAAAACTAGGTCACATTCACATTAAAATTAAAACCAATAAAGAGGGAATTTTACATTGCATAAGACCACCGAATGTGATGATCCTGCATCAAACAGTATGCAAAATGTTGGTCAGTCAAAATTTTACTTTCAAATTCAGAAGAATGGATCAGTAGTGTCACAGTGTAACAATATATATTTTTTTTTATTTAATTAAAAAATAATGAAAAAAAAGAAAAAGAAAAAAAAGAAAAGAAAAACCCAAGAATACTGGTGAGGTACACGAAATGCAAATCAAAAGTAGGTTATGGTGATCTAGTTTCCTAAAGCAGCAAGGGATCTTTCATATGCACATACCACAGCCTTTGACCAGTTGTGGTGCACTGGTTGGAACAAGAAAAAAAACAATCATGTTAATGGATCCACCAAAGTGGTTCAATCCTGCAACGCAAACACTGCAAGTGAGCACTGAACTAAATTCCATCCTCTACTTATGGTATGCGACATACAAATATCCCAAGTTGTACTTGCATGCAAGGATTGGTAATCCTATATGAACTGATAAAGAAAATATGGCCTGGACAAGAATTTCTTTTAATGTGCATGAAAAGTAGGTCGTGGTGACCTAGTTATGGTATGTGACATACAGCTATTCCAAGCTGTACTTGCATGCAAGGTTTGTTGATCCTAGATGAATTGAAAAGAAAAATATGCTCAATTTTTTTTTTTTAAATATGGACTGACTTATGAACGCCATACCATAATACAACCCGTCAAAGACAGGCACATAAAACCCCCAATTAATATAGATTATCGTTTATGAGGAGTGGCATTCGATGACAATTTCAATATATTCATATCACTGTTGGAAACCGCAACACCAGACTACCTTCTGAACATTGAGATGTTGGATGTGGGTGATGTGACTGTTGTAGTTGTGTAGATGGTGGTGCTGGCTGTCGTCACTGACGCTGGTATTGTCACGGTTGTCGACGGCGCCGTTGTTGTCGTCGTCCTCGACCGCAGCAGCACATCGTCCTGCTGCTTGTCGCTCTCCTTGCCGCTGTCCTTGCGTTCATTCTGCTCTTGTTGCCTGCGATAGTAGGGCACGTATGCAGATTGGTATGAGCTGCCAGTGGAGTGCAGGCTGCGATAAGGGGAGGTAGCAGATCGACCGTACGAGCTAACAAAACTATGTCTGGAACACACAAAAGCAAAAACAAAACGTGACATGCATGCATGCAGTCAGTAAAATGCTAACAACAAGCCGCACACACACACACAAATATATTTGATCAAGTACTCTGCATTACTGAATTCTATTGTCAGAAAGTACAGTGAATGGATCATGTCTCTTGCAAATGTGATGTCTGAAGTCACTAAATGATGTGCAGGACTTGCAGTCACAAAATGATGTGCTGGACTTGCAGTCACAAAATGATGTGCTGGACTTGCAGTCACAAAATGATGTGCTGGACTTGCAGTCACAAAATGATGTGCTGGACTTGCAGTCACAAAATTATGTGCTGGACTTGCAGTCACAAAATTATGTGCTGGACTTGCAGTCACAAAATGATGTGCTGGACTTGCAGTCACTAAGTGTTGTAAAAAAAAGAAGAAAAAAAAAAGAAGATCCTATGTGCCATGATCTGTTATAACTGTTGCTATTTACTGCAAACATTTCTTGAAAATGTGATGTCTAAAGTCACTAATGATGTGCTGGACTTGCAAAAAAAGCTACTCTATGTCATGACCTGTTATAATTGTTACAGTATATTGCAAACATTTTGTGTAAATATGAAGTCTCTAATGATGTGCTGGACTTGCAGTCACTAAGTGTTGTAAAAAAAAAAAAAAAAAAAAAAAAGATCCTATGTGCCATGATCTGTTATAACTGTTGCTATTTACTGCAAACATTTCTTGAAAATGTGATGTCTAAAGTCACTAATGATGTGCTGGACTTGCAAAAAAAGCTACTCTGTGCCATGATCTGATATAATTGTTGCTATTTATTGGAAACATTTTGTTGCAAACAATTCATTTATTAAACTGTGTTCTTAACCAATCATAACTGCACAATTACTCAGGGCTAGCTCTGGCACTTACCAAATTTGCCAACTGCTAATTTCAAAAACAATTGGCAAATTTATTTTAATTTAGCGAAATAATTTCATGTAATAAAAGATATTTTGTTACAAAATAACTGGTTTTTTGTAATTTTTTAAGTTTAATAGATAATTTCACCCAGAGCTCACCCTGCTTACTTTTACTAGTAATAAGGATGAAGAAAGAAAGAAAGAAATGTTTTATTTAACGTCACACTCAACACATTTTATTTACGGTTATATGGCATCAGACATATGGTTAAGGACCACACAGATATTGAGAAAGGAAACCCGCTGTCGCCACTTCATGGGCTACTCTTTTCGATTAGCAGCAAGGGGTCTTTTATATGCATCACCCCAGACAGGGTAGTACATACCACGGCCTTTGATATACCAGTCGTGGTGCACTGGCTGGAACGAGAAATAGCCCAATAGGCCCACTGACGGGGATCGATCCCACACAGACCGCGCATCGAGCAGCGCTGTACCACTGGGCTACGTCCCGCCCCTAAGGATGAAGAAGCAATAGCAGTAGTAGTATAGTAGTCATAGCCAAGAACAGCAGCTGTAGTTTTTACAGTAATTGTACTAATTTTAATTGTTTTTTTCACTTGTGAAATAATTTCAGGTTTGTTTTACAGTTTTAACTCAGTGGTCAGTGAGTTTGAATAAACAGTTTGTTGAAGAAAACTGGCTACAAAAAGAATAGTAATAATAATTATTGTTCAGCATTCTAATAGCATGTTGAGAAGAAAGCTTCAACAAAAGGAAGATTCACGCAAAATGAACACAAACAAAATGAACACTGGAAAACAGAACAACATCAACTTGTAACTTGTGAGAGAAAAAACAGGTTTTCATTAATGTTCAAATAACATTTCTGATCCATGCAGGATTGCACACTTTCAGAAACTCCTATAATAAAATTTTACTCTGTAAAAATCCTTAATAAATGGATATGTATATGTACTGAGAGGCATAACTAACACAATGAGTATTTCACTGATATTTTTTAATGAAAATGTCATAATATATATATATATATATATAAAATAAGAATGGTAACAACTGTAAGTTGTAACCGAAAGATTTTCTTGGGAGAAAAACATAAAATAAATTGTGTTTGAAACAAAAACACAACTTGGTGGGGTTTTTTGCAACAAAATAGCTTCTTTTTTTCAGCATTACTTATCATGGCATATTGAAGAAAAAAAAAGACAAGAAAACAATAAAATGGTTGCTTTCATAGCGAGACCAGTGTAGGGAAAGCATGTGCAAAAACATTTTCATATGCAATGCTGTGTTGTTGCAATAAACATAAAGTTTGTTTTTTTGCCTCACATGCATTTTATTCCATTTTTTCCCCTGATTTTAACAAAATCCTCTTTCACTTACTGATGTTACCAGTATGTCATTTTGTCCACATGTACGAAAACATTCAGTGAAATACCCATTTCATTATTTATGCCTCTCAGTAAATATAAATAAAAATTAACCATGCAAAAGGTTCAAAGCACAATGCATTGAAGTTAAAAAGTAAAAGTTTTGATAACTAATATAATTTCATTCACAACCATTTTCAGGTTCAAATTTTAATAAAAACCTGCACACACATATTTTAAGAACCTTCAACAAAAAATTCAAAATTCAAAACTACATTATTAAATTAGTAAAATCCTTACATATCTATGCACATTTGGCAATTCTAAGACCCAGAACTACGTTTTGACACAAGGTTGACAGTGACACAGTACAGGATGCTTTACATGCACTTTCCAATAGGCAGCTGATGGTGGTGTGGCATTGATGGGACAGGTGTATGTGCGTGTGTGGGGTAATCGATCTTGTGTCCCATCACACCTCAGTTAAGCACACTACCACTAAGCTACATTACACCACATTCCAATAAGTAAACGTTATATTAAGAGAAAAGAAAACTTTTGTTGCATGTATCTTATATGCATTGCTATACCATAAGCATACGGGCTCTCAGATTTGTGGGGAAGGGGGGTGGGGTGGGGGTGGAGAGAGGCGGCGGCAAGCAGACTTTTGCCCAAACTGAATAAAAACACACTATGTCACTATTCAAGAGAGTTAACTCTTGGTAATTTTTCCGTTTAGCCAAAAAGCAATATTAATGTAGGATTTTAAATATTTTTGTTTACAAAATTGAAATGACTTTTATTGGAAATAAAAAAATATGTTATGTCATCTCTTGATATTTGGTATAACTTGACGAACATTTTTTTGTGTCTGCTTTTAATTTTACTTTATTATAAAGTAAACCTTTTTAAGTTAAGTACCTGTCTGCTTTTAAGTTTACTTTTATTATAAAGTAAAGCTATTAAAGTGAAATACCTGTCTGCAAGACGGTTATCTTGATTCACCTCAGCTGTAGTACTGGGCACAGATGACGTACTCACAACATTGCGCTGATTGCCGTAGTGATCCTAATAAGAACAACAGAATGAAATAACACAAAATGTGCAATAATTATACACAAAGGAGAAACCTCGTCCACAGTAAAATATTTTCTAACATTCAATAACCCTAAAATATTTAAATATTCTGGTCTCAATTTCACTATTTCCGAATGAAAGGTATAAATAAAGAAATTGTTAAAAATAAATACTTTTCTGTCATTCAATAATCCAAAATTATTTTAAAATCTAAAGTTTAGATGGTTTGAGTTCTGGTCATTTACATATTTCAAAAAGAGTTGCAATCATATTATGCTTGACTCTACTTGAATGCATTGAATTTTGTAAAGGTGAATACACGGTACATGTAATTGTTTGAATCTGTGTGTAAAAAAAAAAAATATTAGGTACACATATTTATATATATGTATGTATGTTTAATATATAAGAAGATATTTTCTTTTCAGTCAAATCATTAAAGATTTTACCTAAGACTCCATATTCAGACAACATGGTAAATATTATGTCTTTATTACTACGTAACTAATAAAAATATGTTTTTGTTTTTTTATTAATTCCATAATTTCTGTCCATCCAGAAACAAAATGATCAGAATCTGAGTCACAGCTATATAGTCAACTAACATGATCATTTCTACCATTCCTAATGCTGGGTTTAGACTAGCAACCGCCAGCACAAGGTTGGCCAACTTTCTGCTGTCACAACTTCTACGACTGTCCAGTTGCTAGTCTGATCGCTCTTACAACTCAGTTCTCGTCGTATAACCCATTAGTTGTTAATCTGAGAGCACCCGTCGTAAGTTGGGAGTTGGGGAAATTACAAAGCAAATGTCGAGTTGGCCATCTTGCTGCTGGCAGTTGGTAGTCTGATCCTAGCATTAGATTAAGTATTTGATAAATGCCTTTAGTGCTAGTATCAAAAAATGTGAATTCAGACTCCTAGAAACCTCATCTTTATGTAAGAGGAAAATTAAGAGTCAAATATTGATGTATTTACATGTTACTTCTATATTAAGCTGTTAAAATTAACACTTAAATTATACCAAACGGATAATTTAACAATGAAAACATCACAAAAACAATACTACATGCTTATTTTCACAGTAAAAGCATTATGCAGTATTAATAGAATGTATATAAAGATTACAAAGACAGAACAGGAAAAACTAAGTTAATTGTGCTATCTACTAACTACAAAGCTTATACAGTGCATATCTTAATAATATATATTATTATTCAGGCAAGCTGAGATCATTAGTTCTTTTTGTTAGTTTTTTTCAAACATAACAATAACATGCAATAAAGAAGAACAAATCATCCAGTTTTAAGGATGTTTCATGTCTCCAATATTTAATTAGTTTACTGCTGAATTCAGTTAACTAAATAGTGTAATAAATCTGATTTTATATAAAACTGAACCTTATAGGAACAAAGGAAATAAAATAAATATTTAATGGAACACCCAAACATTCCACATCAGCATTAGAAACAAATATTGTCCACAGATACTAATGCATTATGGGTGGAGTTACTATAAAGAATATTCCAGATTGCAAATGGTGACTTCTTGTGCTGTTTGAAGTGAATAACGATTGATAAAATTAGTTTCAATAACGATTGATAAAATTAGTTTCAAAGAAAAGTGGATTTTTTTTTTTTTTTTAAACAGATGTTTATCCTTTGTGTTAACAGTAGAAATGGTATGAAGACAGATTTGAATGACAGAAAATACAAGAATGAGACATCAGACAAATGAGGTTAATGAGGATTTTTATTTATTGAAGTCTTCTGATAGCAAAATATCAATAAAAAAACCCTTTATTTTCAAGTAGATATATTTAGTATGCAATGAGCTTTTATTTTGTTTATGTAATATTAAAAAATATATATAATAAAAAAAAAAAATTTAAGATGACCCCAAAAAATGGAAATCTTCCGCTTTACTCTATCATTTCGTTCAAAATGGAAAAATGTTCAAGTTGTAGAAGTAGACTCACATTTTCTATGATATGAGGATAATGGTTAGATGCAGGTACATGAAATGTGCCATCCTCTTTTGCCTTGTTTATTGAATCATTAACCATATTCAAAGATCCGGTCTTTCTAAGGCCAGCTCGCCACGAGTGGATGCTACGATCTCTCAGCAACGATGTGTGATTCATTGAAATTTTCGATCCCTGGACATGCAAAAAGGGCATGCAACTAATTGAGTGAGCAAGAACACACTACTAAGCAGATGATTGGATTTTTAAAATATGTCAGGGGATTATTAATTAAAAAAATGTTTTTGAAAAAGAACACAGTCCACTAGGGGACCTCTTTTTTGTTAATGACCACAAATAAAGCATTTTTTCAAATTAATCCACACTTTACATGTCACTGTTTCAAACTGTAGTTTTAACTATAGATTGGGACTCTGCTAGTTTTCTTTTTAGTTAAGTTTGTTTTTCTTTACTTATTATCTTTACTTCATCCATTTTAAATTAGTACCATCATAAAGCCAATAAAAGTTGAATGAATTAACATTTGAAGTGTTACTATAGAAACATTAGATTCTGCTATTAGCTGACAGTTGTAGTAGAAATGGTGGCAGTCTACAAGTAGTACATTTTGCTGTTACTGATCTGACACACTAGTTAAATATTATATATTTCCACACCCCTGTATTCATCACAATTTTACTTTTGACAATTCTACTGTGTACTTTTTTATTAAAATATAATGAAAACAATAAAATTCACAAATTTCTGGATGGGAAATTATTCTAGCAAAAATATACAACATTTTCATGAAAATTATTTTCATTACAATTTTACATTGACATTGTTATTGATCTGGGAATTTTAATTTTTTTTTTAAATAAATAAGATAAAATACATAAATAAATATCACGTTTTACTTATCTTTACCTTGTTACCCATGTCAATTCTGCTTTCTAATTATAACGATGTAGATTCAATATTATTAAAAAAATATATATATCCACAGCACTGACACACAACAGATTTATTGTATTTTGCCTTCTACATAAAGAAGACCAAAATGATGTGTAATTTTATCAATGGTGAGACACTAGTATTTTCATGCAGAGTTTATTTGTGTATTTCCTTGTTGGCATACTGTTACACAGGATTTGTCTCATAGTGAAAAACAATGTCATGCTTATAGCTATTTCCTGAAACATGTGAACATCTTTAGGCATTTTTTAAAAAACTTTTAGTGTTCATACTTTTTTCTAATGATTACGCCTTCTTTTTTTTCATGGTGTGCATATTTTTCTAATGATTATATTTTTTTTTTTTTACTTCATCCTTCTTTTTTTTAAACGACTATCAGATTTTAAACCTTTCAGAAACTTTTTTTATCATAAACTTACCACCCTTCAGTGATCCTCTATTTGAAAATATTCGAAACTATTTAACATTTTCTAAGCTTCACTTACACAAAATTAAATTTGTCTTAAAATTTGATTTTCTTTACAACAATAAATATCTTCCAGTTTATAAGACGTCATACTTTAAAACCTAGAATACAAATTAAGGTAAATATTGAATAAACTAATGTGGGTTTTCAGATTTACTTGTGTTTGTAATATAACAGAACAAGTATGATGAATGGTTACTGTTTAAAAATATGGGCTATGAGATTTGATTTGCTTAGGCATTTTATGGCAAATACGTGATTACAATAATTCCATGGAAGTGGAAATTGCCAAAAACTACTAACCTAAATTACAAAAAATAAGATGGTGACATAAGCACACACAATAATATAAAAATGTATGTTACTGTGGGTGAATGATTCGAAAAGATAGTGGTATTGGAGAGTCAAACAATCAAAATGTGTGGTCTGAAATGGCCCAACAGTGCTGACAATACTATAGAATTTTTTTGCATAAACATTTGTGATACGGATTCTAATTAAAAGTAATTTGTGTTCAAGCCAATCAAAGGATGAGGGCTCAGTGTTTCTACCAGAAATGTTTGGGTATGGTGCTATGGAATTGAATGCAACCACAGTCAACAGAGGGTATGAGGGCCTAGCCTAGAAAGAAAATGGGTTAAGTTTAGGGTTAGGGTTAAGACAATCAAATAGCAATGATAAGAGTAATTTTGTCAAAAGGTTAACTTGAAAAAACAAAACAATTTGCAAACATTTTTGGGTATGGCGCTATACCCGTTTTCCTAAATTATTTTTAACTGACCTGAGTTTCTTAACAGATTTTTCTACAAATAACCTACTGAAGATTTGGAATATCTCCACCAATTCCACTTTTTTTTTTTTCTTTTTTTTTTTCTGCTCGTAGTATTTTTAAAAATATAGTTTGTGTTTTGATTAGTCAAATGAAACTTCAACTACATGTAACCTTTAATGGACTTAAATAGATCTTAAATATTTAACGTAAAGTAAATATACACCCACCCCAGTCCACATGCACCACGAATGTTTAAATAATAAATCCATTTGTTAAAGAGCAACTTTCAAAAATCCACAAAGAGTCTAAAGATAATTTTTACATACAGCACTAAAGAACAGACCACGTACTTCCTTGGTATTACAGCATTTACGAAAAATGGTGTATCCCACCAACCTTATTTATTTAAGGATTGTCTGTTATTTCTTTTACGTTCATCGGGGTATGAACACACAAAAAATCTGTGAATCGGGTAAGTCATTCAAACAACAATAACCCTAAAAATTTATGTTTTATTTTGAATTATTCTTTTTGGTTTAAAAACAATAACGCTCAATACGAAAAATTACCAATATAAAGTGACATCATCAGATATGATGTACCCTGACATTATTTTTACGCTCATCGAGAAATGAACAAACTCCCATTGCTATGGCCTGACCAATAGGATTATGTTAAATTCTAATTAATGTAACGGAAATTTAATTATTGTACGATACCCACAAGCCTCACAATGAATGCAGAAACAGTGAAATGTGCTAGAGTGCTACACACAGGACAATTACCACGACACAGACAAGAAGACAACTGCCAACCCACCTGTTCTTCAGTTGGAAGACTTGACGGTGCACTAATGGACCTTGATACAAGATCCTTTGAAGAAGTCTTATTATTATCCTTAACAGAATTAGAGATTTCTCTATTAGACTGAGGTGTGTCTGTGGCGGGTGAATCTTTAATCACTGCTGGAGTTTCCTTGAAAAAAGCAGAATGCAGAAGCAAAGTAAGCATGGGTCAGTAAGCCTATATACTCAAACCTGCTATAAAGGGCACCTTTGTTAACAACCAGCTTATATATAAAGGACGCCGACTACAACACTTCAAACTGAAAGCAAGTATACTGAACACCAAACGAAACATAAATCAGAGTTGAGGTTAGTTTTTTAATTACGATGTTTAATTAATTAAAAAAAGAGTAAAGTTTGTTTTATTTAATGACGCCACTAGAGCACATTGATTTTTTATCTTATCATCGGCTATTAGACGTCAAACATATGGTCATTCTGACACTGTTTTTTTAGAGGAAACCTGCTGTCGCCATATAGGCTACTCTTTTATGACAGGCAGCAAGGGATCTTTTATTTGCGCTTCCCACAGGCAGGATAGCACAAACCATGGCCTTTGTTGAATCAGTTATGGATCACTGGTCGGTGCAAGTGGTTTACATCTACCCACTGAGCCTTGCGGAGCACTCACTTAGGGTTTGGAGTCGGTATCTGGATTAAAAATCCCATGCATCGACTGGGATCCGAACCCAGTACCTACCAGCCTGTAGACCGACGGCCTAACCATGATGCCACCGAGGCGGGTAATTAATTACAAATGCTCAATTCAGTGTAATGATAAATGTTATATCAACCTGTAATCTCATGAATCTCAATGAGTTAATCACTTGTTAAAATAACTAAATATAATGTTATAGTTTCTTTTGGTGTTGAGTATATTTTATCTTTTTATAAAGGCTACATGATCAAAAAGGCTGCATGTTCAAAACTGAAGGCTGCATGCTCGTGCAGCTCGTGATAATTGCATGCTTGTAAAGGCAGGGCTAGCTCTGGCTCAATACCAAATTTGCCAATTGTGAATTTCTAAAACAATTGGCAAATTTTATTTTCATTTGGCAAAAGAATTTCATGGAATAATTGATATTTTGTTAAAAACATATGCGTGTTTCTGCAATTTTTGGAGTTTAATAGATAATTTGGCAAAATTGTCTGCTTACTCAGAGCTAGCCCTGAAAAGTCACAGTTAACAGGTGCCCTGGGTGGCCATTATGAAAGGGTTTGACTGCATATATTTGTGTAGCAAGAAAAAGAATGTGCCACAGTGTATTTTTTTAAATATTACAAAATGATACACATTACATTTTGGTGAATTTAGCTCAACAGTTTATTATAAGCCTAGTTTGACAACAACTGTGATTCATTCTGTTAAAGAAAACAGTGTCTTCTAAATAAAAGAAAACACTCTTTTACGGTCAACAACAGAAAAACAATTATATAATGATAATAAACCTAAATATGGTAAATGCAAAGATGTTATATCTAATTCTAAGAAATGAACAATTGTCTAAAAATAAACAACTACATATATATTTGTCAAGCAGGGCCCAAACTTAAGAATTTGTTACCTAAATTATCACATAAAACAATTTTGAGCTTAACTATGTCTATTTTAAACCAGTAATTTTTTCAATGAATAAATATAACTTAAAAAGCAAAATATTATCTCCTCAACCGATGGCAATAATTTTTATCCAGCAGCAAAAACAATTTCCCTCATTAAACTGTCGTTGTTAAGTTCGAGCCCTGTGACTGAATCAAGATGCAACTAAATGCTTAATTTCTAATCTAAAACCATGTACCAATATCTACCATGCAACATACAAGTAAGGGATGTTCCACAACTGATCACATGCGAAGGGCAAGAGAATTATACCCACCAACCATAAACTAAAATTGTATTTGAACTAAGTACTGGTATGTAAAGAGAAAACATTGCTTCAGGCATAAAATAATTGCAGTGCCCCCCACCCCATCCCTACCCATGTAATCAGTTTTGGAACACCTCTAAAGTACTCAGAAATAATTTCAGCAGAAAAAAGCAACAAGAAAGTAATGAAATATTGCAAGTAAGTACTACAAGTTAAAAATATTCTTTACTTAAAAAACCATAAAAACCATAAACCTTTGTCTTTCTTCAAGATGTAGCGAAATGTTTAACTTTTAGTGTCAATATTTAACTTTTAATACAACTGTCTTTTACAGAATTAGATTTTCAAAGTACATGAATCTAATCAAAATATAATGTTATTGTTCTCAGAACACTAATTTAAAAACAAACTGTTTAAAATTTAAAAGAAGCAATATGCAAACATAAGGGGCAAGCTCCAAGATTCTAAAGCACCCAAGTGCTGTTCTTATACCATTACACCACAAACTTTGCATCAAACTGCCAATCAATGTATGATAAAAGTTAAATGTAAATTTAGTAGCATGTTTTAGTAGTCTAGCTACTCTTTCACTGTACGACACTTTTACGAAATGTTGCAATTTAGAATATATAAAGTGTATCTTCATAAAAACTTGCTAAACAATACTTAAATAACTTGGTCAATATTATCACGGACTTCTCACTTTTTGTATTTAGCACAATTACAATAACCAAGATTTTTGTGTTTCTGCCTGATATTCTGCTTTATTTTATTATCTACAGTTGAAAACTACCTTTAATACTACTCATGTTCTTCTCTGAAGATATAACTATTATTAAACAAGCCCAGACATTTTTTTTAGTTTTCTATTTTGGTAGCACATCTTAATTTTTAAAAAAGGACTTCCCTGAATTTTTTTTACTTTTTAAAAACTCCCTATTTTTGCTCCAAGTGGAATTGTACTTTATATGATTCCAAAATTTTCAGAACCCTGTTATGATTTAACATCTGACTATTATTAAAACAGACATTATACAAGGACATAAAAAAAATATGATTAGTGTTTTAATATATAATGGCTCACTATGGGACAAATAACTCTATTAACCATATTTTAATTTGGAACAGTGACAACTGACAGACCAAGCACTGTTTAATGAATAATCCTCTTTATTTATTAATTTAAATCATATGAATAATTATTAAGTTCAGTTACAAAAAACTTGCAAAAACCAAAAAATTCTAAATTTTTAAAGTGCACTACAAACCAACTCATACTATTAAATATGGTAACTAAAAAATTTGAAATTCCAGTCATACCTTTTGCTGCAGGTAACATAAACAATTATTGAACCATTTGCAAAAATTACATACATCTAATTGTACTTTTAACATTATTTCATTATCCATTAGTTTATTTAAATTTCTTTTAAAAGTAATAAAAAAAAAAATCTTAATTACATTTATTTTACAACCTATTGTCCCACAATATAAAACAGATGAAAATTGAGTTTTTAATGAAAGTTACTTTACGAAAACTTTTATAATTTAACACTTAACATTCACAGTAGTGAGTTGTTAAGAGAGACAGACATTTGCATTAAAAAACATTGGACGTTCCAGAAAAATTAGCCCAACACAAGAAAGAATAGAAAACAGAAGTTTATATTAACTACATTTTTGCAGCAGAAAAGGTTAGTTCTCAAGGTATTAGTATTAAACACTGCAATATCAAATTTCTTAAACTTACATCCTCAATTTTAGTTACGATGGCATTCTGCTCGCCATTTCTTACAGTCTCATCTGACCGTGAAATGTTTTCACTTTCCGAAACCTCATCTATTTTGGGCATCTCAGTTCGCTTGAGATCAACTCCAGCGTGGCTGGGGGTGAAGTCTTGTTCCCAAGGCTGCATGCAAACAAAGCAATAGTCTAGTCTACCTCTACACAACCTAGATAATTGACAGGCTTTCCTCCATTTTAGTTTTATTTTGGCATATAGTTCACTCATTTTAAATTGTTATTAAAACAGAATTTACTGGTACTAAAGACCGGTTATATTCTATTCCCTATTTAAGTAATTTAAAAGAACTAAATTTTATGAAGATCATGAGCTTTTACAAACTAAATTCTATTTACATTAGAGTCAGGGCAAGGATTGACATGCCCACATCCAGAGTTTAAGCTGTTGCTTGCCAAATTGCCAAATGCAAATTAAAGTTGAATATGGCAAATATATTTCATTATTAATTCACCAAACAGCCAATTCAAAAATCATCTGTCCATGTATTGTCATTTTTACTGTTTGGTTAAATGAAACTTGAATTTGGTGACTGATTTTCTTAGCAAATTCACCAAATTGCTAATATTTTATGGGCTTCAGCCTAAACACTGCATATCCACCAAGTTTCAAGGCATCCACACCCTGGAATAGAATTCTGACTTTGCCAGGGAAGGAGGGGAGAGTAGAGTGACAGGGAGAACATATATTGTAAAAGTTCATTTTAATTAAACATATCTCCTAACTTTAACATGTGACTAAACTTGTCACTTGTCAGTTCTCCTGAAATTGCAAATTAGTCAAGGGGAGATAACTGTCCAATGACTAAATGTCCAGTCAGATCATCTGTGGCTGTGCTAATAGGAAATGAATGGTTAATCTACTTAATTGGTAATGTATGGTTAATATACTAAGCTTAAATTTAAAAAAATAAATCCAAAATGTTAGGTAAGAAATAAATATTATATCTGAATAAAAATGTAGATAGCTACTTCTAAGTACATTATCAAAATAATGCAAAGATACCCTCAAAGTTTAAAATGACTTCTTTTTTTTGGACTAGAGGAAAGTCTGATGAAAGATGCATTTCCCACCACAATTGGAGACACATTTGATCTCATGCACAAAACATATATATAGAACGCACGTCTTAGCATATACAATAGCCTGTATATTAGCATACATATACATACTTTACCAGCACAAACATTTACATACAAATATATACATCAAAATTTAGTTTATAATTTTCAGTTTCCCCCCGTTATAAGTCAAATTGCTTCAAAAGAAAAATGCAGTAGCATCTGCTATTAACTGGACGTCTCCATGATTGAATATATACCATAGGGATTGACTTTGGTGAGAATTGGCAAGAGTGGTCAACTGGTTTGACCCACTGCACGTCAGGACAGCATTCTATCACCGAAGTATATCCCACCACACAAACCACCAGAGAAAAGCCTAAAATGCTTTTAATAAAAGGTTATTTAATGATGCATAAAATGGAGTATCAGAATTGACATCCCTAAAATGATGACATTCAAAAACTTCCATGATGTATAAGAATCCTGTTATTCCATCTGTGGTCCAAATTTGGCAACTGTATATCAGGTAAAATGTGTTTCAAAAGAAATGTAACACTAAGAAAGTTAAACTAAAGACTAAAATTGTCCTTCTTCAGATAAACTAAATTGTTTTTTGCTAAAGAGTCAAAAGGTCATATCTAACATGTAAGACCAATATCTTTGTATTTTAAAATATGTTATTCAGTTTGAATTAAAAGTTTCTTACTGTTTCAAATATTTCCCAATGCAAGCCATCGTACTTGTACATAATGGATAATCTTAGAACTGTGCTGACAATCAATAATCTACAGTGAAGTATAAAATGTGCCTTTAAGCTAGAGTTAATTACCTTCTCCACATGAGATGTCTGTTTGTTGAGTTCGTTCTTCCGTTCTGAAACAAGAAAACATCATCACAGTAAAAACTAAATCAGTGTCAATGACACAGAATGCCTTACACCTAACTTACAAGTTACAAAAATATAGCATTTTACGGTAAATAGATATTCAAAGGTGAATCATGCTATATTCAGTTACTATATTTAATATTTGGAAGATCCTTAAAATGATTAGACATTTATAATCTATCAGTGTTGTGGTTTCTATATTATGTAAGATACATCAGATTTCAACATAAAACTGATGTTCATGTTGGACAATGGAATTAGGAATGGATTTTATCCATCACTTTATGCATTTCTATGACATTTGATTATTTGTATTATAATTAAGAGAAGAAATGGATTTTACATATTTCTTTACATAGTTCTATAACAGCAGACAATACAGCTCTGTTTTTAGATGGTAACAAAATGAAGAGGAATATAGTTTACATATTTTAACATTAAACAACATGGCTCTATTTTTACAATTTAATTAAAAGAGGAATGGATATGGCAGTTTTCATATAGTAATTAAAACAGGAGGAATGGATTATGCCCGTTTTCAAATTGTAAATAAAAGAGGAATGGATTATGGCTTGGCTTTTAGATTGTAATTAAACTAACAGGAATGAATTGTGATTCTGCTTTTAAATAATTAAGAAAAAAAATGGATTAAGGCCTGTTTGGGTTTTTGACATAATAATTAAAATAAGCGGAATGGATTATGGCTGCTTTTACATAACTAAAAAAAGAAATGGATTACAGCTGTTTTTACATAACTAAGAAAAGGAATTGATTACAACTGTTTTTACTAACTAAGAAAAGGAATTGATTACAGCAGTTTTTTACGTAACTAAGAAAAGGAATGATTACAGCAGTTTTTACGTAACTAAGAAAAGGAATGGATTACAGCTGTTTTTACGTAACTAAGAAAAGGAATGGATTACAGCTGTTTTTACGTAACTAAGAAAAGGAATGATTACAGCAGTTTTTACGTAACTAAGAAAAGGAATGATTACAGCAGTTTTTACGTAACTAAGAAAAGGAATGGATTACAGCTGTTTTTACGTAACTAAGAAAAGGAATGATTACAGCTGTTTTTACGTAACTAAGAAAAGGAATGATTACAGCTGTTTTTACGTAACTAAGAAAAGGAATGATTACAGCAGTTTTTACGTAACTAAGAAAAGGAATGATTACAGCAGTTTTTACGTAACTAAGAAAAGGAATGATTACAGCTGTTTTTACGTAACTAAGAAAAGGAATGATTACAGCACGTAACTACGAAAAGGAATGATTACAGCAGTTTTTACGTAACTAAGAAAAGGAATGGATTACAGCTGTTTTTACGTAACTAAGAAAAGGAATGATTACAGCTGTTTTTACGTAACTAAGAAAAGGAATGATTACAGCTGTTTTTACGTAACTAAGAAAAGGAATGATTACAGCAGTTTTTACGTAACTAAGAAAAGGAATGGATTACAGCTGTTTTTACGTAACTAAGAAAAGGAATGATTACAGCTGTTTTTACGTAACTACGAAAAGGAATGATTACAGCAGTTTTTACGTAACTAAGAAAAGGAATGGATTACAGCTGTTTTTACACAGTAATTAAAAGAACTCAAATGGATTTTACCTATTTCTTTACCGGTCTCCTCCGACTCGCCTTCTTCCTCGTTATAACTCTCGGCCTTTTTGTCGTCCTCCTTGTTGTGGAAAAGATTGGCTTCGAAAGGTGGCCGCTCTTGCTCAGCTGACCTGTGTAGAACATTCTGCTTCTGATCCCCACTCATACGAGTCACAGAGCTCCTGAAGAACACACGTTAGAAATAAGTAAATACCATGAGTCACTGAAATAATTTTATATCAGATCGTCATACAAGAAATACTAATTGTCAAGTCATATTTCTAATTTAATTGCAGGCCTCTGAGAAGTTAAAAGTTTTTATCTCATTTAAGTGTTATGTATAACCCCCCCCCCCCAAAAAAAAATCTGCTACAACCATGTATATGATGTCCTAAATTTAAATGTGTAAATGAAAGATGGGTTCCAAAATACTAGATTTGCATGAGTGCATGAAACTATTTGTCACAGAATTCTTTTAGAACCAGTAAAATATACACTTATGAATGAAGGTACATAACCATTTATCGAATTCAAACTACTGAGATTATATTTGTGGAATATTTTCAAATGGACATTATCATGCCAGGAATAGATAAAAGAACCTGGTTACTGAAAATAATATTCATAAAACAAGACCTGTGTAAAGCTACAAATCAATGTGGCAATTGCAACAATTTGCTCTAGTTTTAAAATATCTGCTACCACCACAAGCATCTTTTTCAATTAACAGTATATTTGAAGGAATAATAAATACACACCAACCGAGATGAAGGTTAGAAGTAGCAAATAATACATTAAAATGTGTTACATCATCACAAAGATTTACCTTCTCTTTCCGGTCTGACCCTTCGTCTGGATTATTTCTTGATCCATTTCAGCGGCCTTGTTTTTCAACTGGAAAACAAACACGAAGTATGTCAAACATCTTTCATACCTATAACTGATTATTAAACAGACATGACAATAAGTCCAAGCAAGTCCACAATATTAAATAAGAATCAATCAATCAACCATTTTGACACAAGCTAACATCCACTAAAGGTTCAAGTAGGTCTGTTTTAGGCACATCTTCCGAATTTCCTGTTGAATGTCCTAGACAGGGCTACAAATGTTTTTTAAATGTATAAGTTATGGTATTGATTTGTTTGAAAAAAGTAACCGCATTGTATGTTATTAGACTTATGGCTGGTCTATTTAAATTAAGTGTGTACTCCACAAAGCTTACTTGAATTTGTTTCTTCTTCAGATCTTCTAACACGACGACCATGTCCGTATCAGCAATATCAAAAGGTGTTAGTCCCTGTGAAAAAAGTGAAACATTTATCTTACAACACACAAATACAGTCACTGCCTGATCCAAATTCTCTTTACTATTTTTATGCAGTGAAAAAGTATGCACAAAGCAGATACAGTAAAACACACTGCTGTACTTATTACAAATATGCACACTTTCTTTACTGTTAAATTGCATATTAAGCACTTGTTTTTATCTAGAAATTAACAACACACACATGATAATATGATCAAAACCCCCCCACAAAAAAACAACCACACCATATGTGCTCATTATGCTCATTATGCATACCAAAAACACAAAGTTAGTGGAGAATCATTGGGGATTATTAATCATGAACTGATTATACGTTATGGTCCTTTACAAATTAAGAAAGGTTCAACAATTTAGGTTGGTTAAACAGTTGTTATAAAATTTATATCCTGAGTGAAATACTTCACTTGTCATGAGCTTTGGTATCTGATAATGAACGTTAATTTACATAATAAAACCCTGATATTTGCAAGAATTCTTCAGAATTAAATGTCTCACCCTCCATAAACTTATTTGATACCAATGACAATTGCATCCATAGATGTTCATGTCAATGCATATAAAAAAAATCTTTAAACCTATAATTGTTTTTAATAATAATAATAATTAAATTCCATTAAAACTTTAATTTAAAAATAAAAAAATAATTTGTTTCACAAGCAATGTGTTGAACATCCATAGAGCTATAAATCAAGTTTTACTGATGGGAGTATTTGTAGCTTATAAAAAAAAAAATGGAGCTAAAAACAATACTTCAATGTTGAACTAATCACAAAAGTTGACAGTGCTGCCACCTCTGAAAAGTAATACCTATACCTTGCCTTTTTTATTTCATAAAAATTAGATAAAACATTATACATACGGCATGGTCCTTCTTTTCCATGTCACACATGTTTTCCACAAGGACTATACAGGCTTCATTCTGTCCCCAATGAGCAGCAGCATGAAGCGGAGTCCACCCATCATTGTCTTCCGCATTAATATCAACACCAGCTTGTATCAGGATACTGGAACAAACAGAGAAATACAGCATTTCAATATCAACCACATTATTGTTTACTTTTTTGTAAATCAGTTTCAACAAGCAGATCTTTTAGCCCTACAAGATTTTAAATGTGGAAAGTTTCGATGCTCAGGGAAGATAAAATATATTCATGGCGCATAAATTTCTAGCAAAAAACCCCAACGGTATTACATGTTTTAAAAATAAATTTATGATAGAAACTTATGCACAAATGTTTTAAAAATTAATTAATATCAGTAACTTGCATACAAAAAAAAAGTTTTGTAAATAACATTATGACAGCAACACATGTATAAGATGTTTTAGAAATAACATTATGACAGCAACATACATGTATATATAAGATGTTTTAGAAATAACAATATGACAGCAACCATTGTGCAAGATATTTTTTGCCGATATTCTACTGATAAAGCTTACTTCATGACTTTGATGTAGCCCTTGGCTGCTGCGACATGCAGAGCAGTCGCACCAGACTTGTGGTGTTTCTTCTCCTTGACTACCCGACTGTTTAGCCATTGGTTTGCATCCATCAGCATTCTTTCTTCTTCATTTCGCCTCGCTGCATCTGCATCAACTCCTAGTCAGCAGAAAAATATAAAATTAGCAACAACTTTCAAAATTCTGGACAACTTGTCTTTATAAATATATACTATTATGCCTGTAAGCAACAATATATTTTACCAACAGAACAATCTAGTGACTGGCTCTTCAAAATACAATAAATGTATTATCTGACCTGGTTTAAACTGAAGAACTGAAGCAAAATTCAAATTAAAAATGTTATTTATTTATTATCGACAGTTATTAGATCTCTGTATTACTTTAACACTGCCTGTTAATGTGTAGCAGACTGTACCTTTAAAGCACGTCAAGACACAAACAAGTGGAAACATGATCACATAAACAAAACACAGGAACACATGGTATTGCAGATCACATTTAATTTACTACAAGTGTAGTAATGTCTATAAACACAAAGGTGTAATGTGGGATTGAATATCAAAAATGTGGTATTGATATCAGTAATGTGGGGTTGGGTGTCAGTAAAATGGTTCACTTCCTCACACTACGGATTAGGGTTTAGGTTGCAGTCACCACTGAGGTTACCACTTTTTATTATATTCTCTTTTATTTCTTTCCATCAGTATAATATATATGTATGAACATGAACCAAACTTTTATTCTGACTACAGATTAAACCATGACAGCTGGCAAGATATGTCATGCGAACTCAAAAACCTTCAGAAAATTAGCAAACATAGCAATTTCAAGCTTTATATCATTTCTACAATAAATGCATGGAACAATATTTTTAAACTGAGTAATCAACAGTTTTACAGATTGTTCAGTTATATTAAATATATCTGCAGGTGAATTAATTGGTTACCTCAAACATGCATTCAACTACAGTACTTCCAGCTTATACATGTACATGAAGATAAAACTAACATTATAAAACAAAAACATTTTACTGTAAATCATTAATGAACAGTTTATTTGATACCGTACATGGAAAAGTGTCCAGGTTAAAACAGAATATCCAATGAACTAAATATTAGTTCTACTACTGAAACAAACCAAAATACTGATTCCTCTGAACAAAAATGTTCATGGTGTTAGACACTTTAATAAAAAATTTAAGATCCAGAAGCCAATTTCACAAGACATCGTAAATTTACGCCTGCAACTAGCAGTTATACTGATCATACAGAAACTTACATCATTTCAGAAGATGGAGCATTTTAAGGACAAAAGAAATTGAAATATGTGTACTTCAAACTATAATTGCTGTTCAGTTAATAATAATAAGAATTGTAGTTTAGTACTGGTAGTAAATTTATGTTTATGTGCAAAACTAGGCTTGCAATGTTTGGTAAAATTGGGCTCTGAAGTTTACAATAATAGTAAAAAAAAGTCCAACCCTGTTTGTCCATTTCTTCTTGCAAGAGATTTTCCATTTTCTCTTCATCTTCACAGATGTCAATTGGAAGGTCACCATCATTATTGACTGCAGCAATGTCTGCACCTTCCTTAATGAGGTACCTGAAATATCAATGTGTTTCAACATTACATTTAAGGCTTCTCAGTTATTTCTTTTAGGGGCAGTAAACAAAAAAACAAAACAAAAATGCAAACTGTGCAAATCAGTTGACATAAAAATTTGCCTTCTTTGTATTGTTAATACCCTTATGAATCTGAAATAAATAAAAGACAATCCTTATAATTAAATTTGAAACATACATGTACCTTTTAATAAGAACACAAACTTCATGTTTTACTTTGAATTCTTTTTTGGGGTTCAGGTGTGTGTGTCTTGAACAATAACACTCAATAATAACAAGCATTCCGAGAGTACTGCTAAAGCAATATATGCCTACTACCAGCACCAACAAACATGTTTTATGTCCAAAGTTCAAAGGCCATAACTCTGTAAAAAATTAGTAAATCACCATGAAACTAACTCAAATTATTTCTGTAACAGTACATGATAAATCTACTAAGTATATACAAAATTCCTACTCAATATCTTGAGGCATTGTAAAAAAAGGTCTGGAAAACTATAAGTGGGACATATGGATGAACACACACAGACAGAATCTGTAATGAATCAAAGGACAACTGAATTAAGTCTCAAGGATAAAGGATAGTAAAAGGAACATTTGTTTTAACAACAACAATCCAACAGACAGTTTACCTTGCAATTTCTGTGAACCCACATGAGGCAGTAGCATGCAAGGGAGTCCAGCCCTCGTTGTCACAGACATTAACATCAGCGCCATTGGCAACCAAGAACTCTACCATATCCAGGTTGTCATCAATGCAGGCCTGCAAAGCAACATACAACATATATGTAAGTGACAATTAATTTCACAGTCAAACAAGAATTCTGAAGAATTAAATGTCTCATCTACCATAAAATATGTTGATGCACTGTGATGAACATCCATATGTATACAAGGTCGCTATAATTTTAAAAACAATTTTCACTGACACAGGACTTTAACCATTGTCAGAAGAGTGTACCTACATGTATCTCTCGCCTTTTTATTTTACAAAGGCAAGAAAAAAACCCCAATCTAGTGAAGGTCTAATGTGCTGCAACCTACCCCTGAAGAGTTGTTTGTCTACCAACGGACACAGTGACATACTTTTGCTCATGCTTGACATGTCTGATGTCATAACATTGATCAGATGGGGTTGCTGGTTTTATGGTGAAAAGTATGGTTTGGCCGTAATCCTATATAAAGTTAGAAAATACTGACTAAATCTAATGTCTTGGAAGTTGCTTTTAACCAAATGTAATGCTTTACTATTTAATATATAAAAGCATTTTCAATTACCTTTCTGAGGATTTTCCCATAATCATCTAATAATAATACGTTTTCTTGATATTTTAAATGGGATTTTTTAAAATTATTATAGACTTTACTGTTTGGGAACTATCACTCTGGCTCTCCATCACTCAACTGAGTTCAAAGACAAGAAGAATAAATTTTAAAAAAATGTATTTAACATATCAATGCTCAATATAGTATTTATTTAGCATATCAATGCTCAATATAGTATTTATTTAGCATATCAATGCTCAATATAGTATTTATTTAGCATATCAATGCTCAATATAGTATTTATTTAGCACATCAATGCTCTATGTAGTATTTATTTAGCAAATCAATGCTCAATATATACTCTTCAAAAAAAGAAACGTAAAAGGGTACAAATGGGTTATAACTCCGATTTTATGTTTCCTGCCGGTTCATGCTTTGTGAATATAAGGTCATTGCATGTCCCAAACACATTCCCACGGTTACATTCGATAAAACGCAGCTACTGTACAATAAAGTTTCAAAATGTGAATATTCGCAAAAACGCAGCCACGTGCAAACCATGTCACCACTGCAAGTGCATTGTCTGCACGTGCAACATGAACACCGACAGTATAAAAGTGCAGGGTGTTCGCTTGCATGGCCTCTGTATCTGGCCGACAGTTGACAATCCAGGACATGCCACGTCTCAGTGAACCGCAGAGAAACAATGCCATCGGCCGACTAGACGCAGGCGAATCCAGAACGGCCGTTGCCAGGGCATTCCATGTGTCCCCAAGCACCATCTCCAGACTGTGGGACCGTTACCAGCAACATGGATCAACACGTGACCTCCCCGGGCAGGACCGCTACATCCGGGTACGCCACCTTCGGGAACGATTGACTACTGCCACCTCCACAGCCGCAGCAATACCAGGTTTGCGCAGGATATCCGACCAGACCGTACGGAACCGCCTACATGAGGTAGGAATTCGTGCCAGACGTCCAGTTCGAGGTGCCATCTTAACACCACAACACCGTCGACTCCGACTGCAGTGGTGCCAGATTCATCGACAATGACCTCAACTGCGATGGAGACAGGTGTGGTTCAGTGACGAGTCCCGATTTCTGCTCCGACATCATGATGGAAGATGTCGCGTGTATAGGTGTCGTGGTGAACGTTATGCGGAAAACTGCGTGCAGGAAGTGGACAGATTCGGCGGGGGTAGTGTCATGGCGTGGGCAGCCATCTCACACACTGGCAGAACTGACCTGGTCCACGTGCAGGGCAACCTGAATGCACAGGGCTACATTGACCAGATCCTCGGGCCACACATCGTTCCAGTTATGGCCAACGCCAACGCAGTGTTCCAACATGACAACGCCAGGCCTCACACAGCACGTCTCACAACGGCTTTCCTACAGAACAACATTAATGTCCTTCCTTGGCCATCGATATCACCGGATTTGAACCCAACTGAGCATCTATGGGACGAGTTGGACCGACGCCTCCGACAGCGACAACCACAGCCCCAGACCCTGCCCGAGCTGGCAGCAGCCTTGCAGGCTGAGTGGGCCACCATCCCCCGGGACGTCATCCGTACTCTGGTTGCTTCAATGGGCAAGCGGTGCCAGGCAGTTGTCAACACACGCGGAAGCCACACCCGGTATTGACTCCAGATGACCTTAACCTTGGTGGTGTGTCCTATCACTTACTCACAATGGACTAGAGTGAATTGTGAACAATCCTGCAACTTTTGGTAATTATCGGACTCACCATTCAATAATTAAATCAATTCTCCAAATGTTACGACAATGTGGTTTTGCGTTTCTTCTTTTGAAGAGTATAGTATTTAATATCTTAAATGGCTCCCCATAATTTAAGTTATGGGAGCAATAAATCACTCCTCTCTATTTTGTTCAAGACGAGGTCTGTAATAATCAACCAATTTTCAATTTCCATAACTTTCCATGACCCAATTCAAAATTTCATGCCTTTCCAGACCTGGAAAAGGACATCTGCAACTTCCTTGACTTTCTAGGATGTCCATGAATCATATACACCTTCCTATGTACAATGTATATCTTCTTAACAATATGAAACTGAGAAATCTTAAGTTTTTACAATAAACATTAAGTCGACTGCCATCAACTAGTTTGATACATATATATTTCTTTTTTATTAATCTTGTTCTTTTAAATTGCTTATACATACATGTATCAAATGCTGCTATGCCTTAATGGACTGGGTGTCAATTGACGGTTGCTTGCAATTACTTGTGAAACTTAACATCATTTCAAACACAGGTATTCACACCTCTGATACCGATAGGTGAAATGCAGTACTTCTTCAGTACTTACCTAACAAGGCATGGAGCACTCATCACTCAATCTTTTGACAAATCCTTTTTTAATTGTCCCAGATGGCATCTAGGAACAGTGAACAGACACCATGATGTTTATTAACTGAATGTAGATGTGGCAATCACATTTCAGAGATGTATATGTGGATGTGTGTGTGTGCGTGCATGCATGCATGCATATCCATGTGCAAGTCTGGCTGTGTCGATCGTAAAAACAAAACCATCAAAATGTAACAAAGTTTCCATTATATTTGCTTGATTTAAGATTTTATATTTATTATGCATAACCAATCAAATAATGATGGTAAATTAAAAAATTTATGTATCAGTAGTCACATTTTTAAATGTTTGCACCTTAAAAAAGCCTAGTAAAAGGCCTGTATCGATCTCACCTTCCAACTACATTTATGTTGAGGAAAAATTATTATAATGTTATTATATCTACAAGTAGGTTCGTAAATATAAATAATTTATTGGTACTTGTTCTTGTCTAGTTATGCAGAGGTTAATGATATGTTGGCGTTTTCAATCCTGGTAAAATTTATATGCTCAGTTTGAGATAAAAGTTGTGCATTGGATCATAGAATAGAGGACAAGTATTGTCATCACAGACATACCTGATTGCAGGTGCTTGTCATGCGACCTGTCAATTAGTGCTAAATGGAACTAGACTTGCAAAAGTCATCAATGCACTTTTGAGTTCAGTTTTGATAAGCATTAAGGAGATAGATAATAATCAGCGCATCAAACATTCAGAAGTAAATGCACGTGATAAGTGTATGTAAAATATTAAACAAATTTGATTTGGTGACTTAGAAAAATAATTCCAATTATTTGATATATGATATGCATGTAACTGCATTTGAAGAATTTATACATGTAAACGCATGCCTATTCAAAGAGTTTATTTAACATTTGTATTTTCATACTGTGATTGATACATACACAGATTCACTCTCACACACACATGCACGCACGCACGCACGCCCACACAAAACTATTATAGTACACTACATACTGTAATTCATAGTACATTACACATTGCTATAGTCCTTGTTCTAGTCAGTCAGCAAAAACCTCGGGAAATTCTTGGAAATAAATAAGGTGTGGTACAGCATTAGATTTCAAGGAAGTACAAGAGATAAGGGTTGGGAGCTTCATGTGTACACAGATGTAGGTCAAAGCCTACATTGGTATATGTGTGTACATCATACTACATGTATGTTGTGTATGATTCTTGGAATTGTAAGGTCAACAATGCACAAAACAATGCCTGATGAACTATCAACAGTGAGTCTGAACCAAACAGTTAACTGATCAGTGTTACTATAGTGGTATACATAATATTTATGATTAGATTTTTTTTACTGCTCTCAATAAAATAGTTTAGTTTAATGATGCCTCTAAAGGTTCTTGGAAGTCAAACATTTCATAATTCTAACAGTTTTCCAAGAGTGTAGAAATGGAAAATATTTTACTAGCTCACCGGACCAGAATCAACTAAAATTTATTAGCCTGCAATAATTTCTACTAGTCCGCCAGTCTATAGAATAATATATTATAAATAATATTATAATATACAGTGTCTTCACTCCAAATGATATATAGATATATTGACACAAATGTTTTAAGAACACCTGGTAAGTGATCAACATCACATGGCAAACAAACTCAAAAAGACAGATCGCCCGTCGGACTGGTAGTTGCATTGTTTAACTCGTCCGTCAGAATTTTTACTCGCATTTGGCGAGCGGGCGAGTACTTTCTGCACCCCTGGTTTTCACAGGACACCCAAGTGCTATATTACAGAGGTTTTGCAACCACACCTTTACTGTTACGGATAGTGATAGGTCACCACTTTGAGTGTAGTTGGTGATGTTATAATGACTTTGTTATCATGGATTCCTTGCCCCATGTCTGTATACCTCTGATGATGTGTTTTACACTGACGTCATGTATTTAGTATTACCGTATTTAATGCATAACAAGTACCTTTTTATTAATATAAACACTACAGACATCGTATCAATTTGCTTTCCGCTCTTTACATTTAAAAGGCCTGCTACACATAATACATTTTGTGGCTAATATATAGAGGATTCGTCACAAGTATTTTTTAATATGGAAAATATCAATTGAGTCTATGTTAATCGGTATTTGTCGAGGCTCTACTGAGACAAATACCGATTAACTAGACGTGGCTGATATTTTACATATTAAAAAACACGAGTAGCGAATTCTATTTATCCTATAACACTTCTAAAATAACATTTTAATTCCATTTTTAGTAAATCACAATACTAAAGTCGCCGCCATCGGTAATATGACATCATCACGATTAGCACAAATTAGTTTGATGTCACGCATTTTAACTAAATCTCTGAAAACGTTACGATCAGGTACACAGGTCTTGTTGGCTTGTAAGCAAATGACCCATCCACAGCAACACATTGCCTAGAGACCTTGCAAATTTATATACCATTATTAACCGGGTTAATACACTAAAATTATCACATGAATTTATGACATGGATATCATTGGTAAGTTATAGGATAAATACTTTTAAAACATAAATTAACAACCCTTCTGAGAATGCTGCCATATTGGTGTCACTAATCATGCTAATCTGCGAAACTAGGTAAACGATAAGTACTGTTACTGAATCATATTTGGCCGAATTTATGAAAGCCATTTCTCTTAAACGCAGGTGTTTAAGAATTGTAAATTTGGCCCATTAATTAGGATTAGATATCAGTATCTGTGATTGTAGTGGTATAGTTTTTGTGAAAACTCTCTATTTTTCTATAAGCCTCAAGGGATCCAGACTTGGTAATTCTTTGCTAGTGTCATATTATTTTAGCAAGATTTGATCACAGATGTCTTCTAAGCATTGTTTCAGTAGCATCTGACCCATGATACATGCAAAAATCTTGCAAATATTGTTTTGGGTTTTTTTAAAGTAGCAATATGCATTTGACAAGCATTTGTGCACAGTGGTTTGTAATTTAAGATAAAGGACATATTGTTTACACTAAATTGTTGTTTACATCATTAAGTTTAAGAACATGCCACAATTTGGAAACCTTATAACAGAAGAATCTGTTGTATTTTTATAACATATGTTTAAAGAAAAATGCAAAGAATATCTGTTGAGTATATATGTATGTGTGTGTGTGTGTGTGTGTGTGTGTGTGTGTGTGTGTGTGTGTGTGTGTGTGTGTGTGTGTGTGTGTGTGTGTGTGTGTGTATGTATATATATATATATAGGCACTTTCCAACATCGGACTGTACATACATGTACCATGATCTTCCTTTGATATACCAGCCATGTGGCACTGGCTGGGATGGGGTAAAACTAACAAAATGCCAAGGGGTTAATACTACATTGTAAGCACCTAAGTGAGCACTCTACCAACTAACTCTAGAAAACCCTCTTCACTTCATCCTTATTCTACCCTGTCTGTTTCGAATAATATCAATACTGAATACTTAGTGCTAAAAATATTAAAAACTTATGACCAACAGTTACATATAGTACATGTGCTAGATTGGCACAGACTTGGGGGTTTTTTCAGTGTGTGTGTGTGTGTGTGTGTGTGTGTGTGTGTGTGTGTGTGTGTGTGTGTGTGTGTTAATGACTGATTACCAAATTTGGTTTTGATGTTCATTTGTGAAATAAAAACTATTAATTAGTATTACCAATTACAACACTAAACTCAACCCAACTGTATTAATTTTTAGAGATGGGCAGTATTGAAATTTGAGGTTCAGTATCAGTATTTTGGAGGTGATTTACTTCGGTATAAATACGGTATTCAGTATTGATACCATACCAATATCAAGCAGTATTTTTGGTGTATTCAGCTTTAAATGCATGCCCGTATTAAGTAAATAAGTTTCACCTGCAAATTTCATCTAAATAAAATTAAATTCAATACACAAGGCCTTTATCTCTCTCTTCTTTTCAACTATTTTGTATTTGTCAGATATATTGGTAATGCCTTATTAAATGGCAGATAACATTTTTCAATACCAAAATTTCGGTATTTTGAAATTGTATCGGTACGGTAAATCGGTATTCAAAGCAGGACTTCTAGAATTTTTATAAAATCCACTAGCCATGGGATCAGTAAGTTAAAACATTTACCAGCCACAATTAAAAATCCACTAGCCCTACTTTAAAGTAAATACAATTTTACTAATGGTAATAATCAGATATGTCACCCAAAGTGGAAGATAAGAGTTTAAAAACATTAAAATTTGGGAGTTAGGAGTGGGGCCAAGATATTCATATTTACAAAATAGACTTAAATGCAGCATTTGACAACTTTTTTTTCACTAGCCGTCGGGCATGGTAGTAGTAGTTATTTACTAGCCCAACAATGAATATCACTAGCTATAGGAGTAGGGCTACCATAATCTAGAAGACCTGGGTATTGACATGATACGGTACAATACCGAACGTTATATGTATACCACACAGCTCTATTAATTTTCATATTTATAATAAACCTCAAAGAAATACACAACAAATTAAAAGGTGAAACACTTAAGAGTTAACACTCATAAAGAAGAAAAATAAACATAATTTTGAAATTTTATTCAGCTCAATTTAGAGTGCAGGGTGTGTCATTTGTGAAATATGTGACAAGCCAACTCAAAAAGTGGTGTTTCATCTGACCAGCAAATTCTTGTGATTTCATGTCAAAAACTAGTATCAACGTATCAAAGATTCAAAGTACTATTGTGTCTGACTAATTTGCATGTCCATAAAGACAAATAGCAGGATTTTTGTTTTTATCTCACTACATGTACATGTAATTTGGGCACAGAGGTTTGGTGATGATGATAACTAGTTTAACGTGCCCATATACCACTAGGGTTTCGAACATGCCCATCCCGAGTCTGACCTCCGATAAGATCGGTGGCCTGACACGGGATGTGGGGAAGAGGTTTGGGTTTGTGTTTTTTTTTGGGGGGGGGGGGGGGGGGAGTTTTGGTCTATTATATACACAGTGAGGTATTTTTGGCACCATAATGTTATTAACAGACTATGAAGGGTTGTACATTCTTGATATTCAGAAATGCATTGCGAGTTTTAATGTAAATAAAGCTTAACATTCAAGCTATAGGATTTCAAATTTGGGAAACATTTTTTTGGCCTTATGATAATGGTAACCCATCGAAAACTATATACAGTGAAACCTCTCAAAACCAGACCCTCTGTATACCATAATTCCCTCAAAATCAGACCCTCTGTAAATCGGAATTCGCTCAAAACTGGACCCTCTATAAACAGGAATTCCTTCAAAACCAGACCCTTTGTATATAAACCGGAATTCCCAGATGTCTTGTGCGGCCCCCTTTTAAATATCTGTACAGAAAAAAACCTCTCTAAACTGGATACCTCTTAAAACTAGACATTTTACTTGGTCCCGAGGGTGTCCAGTTTAGGAGTTTCACTGTACATGTATATCCATATATTATTTTCGTTGAAAATTGGTACACGATATAATAATCATGAGAAACAAAATTTCAGATCCGTGATTTTACCGATATGCTACCGGAAATAATAGTTTCTGTGAAATCCGAAGGCCTGACATTTCAGTGATTTTGAGATGAAATATTGTACGGTTAACATGTTTATACTTGCCAGTAATTTGGACATTCTTATTTTGGGTACAGTGTTTATCACCTTGACTTTGGTGCAATTTAAAGTCATGGACAGATATATATACACTCATGAATACATAGACACATACCCAGGGCTCACCCTGTCCATTGCCAACTTAGCCAATTGCTAATTTTTACATGAAGTGGCTATAACATTTAGTCATTGGCTAATGAAACATTCCTTTAAAAAATTAACCACATTTTAATAACTTTTAGGGAAATGAAACGTTTACAATATCTAAAAATGAGCTAAACCAAAATTCATTCTAGTGTGAGTCCTGTGTACAACCACAACACACTATTACACATTAAAAACACAGGCACCCCCAAACACATCTATACACCCACACAAACATATACAGGCATACCCATATAAACATACACACACATACACAACCACATAAACATAGTCACAGTCACATACACAGATAGACACACCCAGGGCACAATATTTCACGCGAACCGCCGTTCTGTTCGCGTGTCGGTTACGCAAAATTAAATTTACGCGAACCGCAAATCGGTTACATCGTGACCTGTAGACGTTTAGAAATTAAAACTTGCAGACTTCACGATTACAGTAAGTTTATTCATGCAGACATACTACTAGTATTCTGACACATGTTTTAGACTGATTTTTAGATACTTGATGTGCAGCAAACCAGTAGCCAACGGTATATTGCAACGGTTGTAACTTGCGACCAAAGGCTCCTAGCAGCACTGGAAGATTGACCGCCCCACTCTAAGAAGAAATAGGAAGCGGGGTCGGCCCCTACTACTCTTTTCTAGACTTTACTTTGCTTTATAGTGATACCATCTCGTATCCTCCGGAGTCGGGCCCATCCACACCACTATACCAACCCATGACGACTGGACTATACCCTAGTCTGATACTCTCTCTCGTTCAGACGGATCCGGTTTCTCAAGATCTGTATTTCAGCACAGCACTATACCTTCAACGTCTATTGACTGTCAATCTAGGGGTTTTCTTGACGGGATGCAACCCATCTCGTCCCTTTAAGCTGTGCACCCAAATGGCCTTAACGAGGCCACTCGCGTGGACATATCGATCGGACTTTAACTTTTAGATTTGCGTTCAAAACTTTATGTCGAAATTACTTCTTTTTTAAAAAATATTATTAAATAGTCCGATCCTCTCTTCTTTCTCTTAGTTAATTTTGGACTGTCCTTCTAAAATGCTCCAAATTATATAAATATTCGGCCGAGCAGTCAATTCTTTTTATTTTTGGCTTGTAACCTTTAACTTTTTTACTAATTGCTATTTTCAAAATTCTGCCCATTTTCAAACCCCCCCCCCCCCCCCCCCCCATCCCGAGTCAGGCCACCGATCTTATCGGAGGTAGGACTCGGGATGGGCGTGTTCGAAACCCTAGTGGTATATGGGCACATTAAACTAGTTATCATCATCTTCATCAAAGGCTCAGTATAGAGTCGAGCCAAAAGTTTTAAAGAAATGTGCACGGACCGCTAAGGCACCTAAATTATCTGCTGCTATTCTATCTTTAAAGGTATATATGTAGATATAATATTGGATTGCCTATAATTTTACAAAGGTTGAACACGGTTTTAACATAAACAAAAATGTCACAAAAGCTAAAAAATACTAACATCGCATAAGGAGCTTTAAATAACAAACAT
The DNA here is from genome assembly GCF_016097555.1 of Gigantopelta aegis. Lineage (NCBI taxonomy): Eukaryota > Metazoa > Mollusca > Gastropoda > Neomphalida > Peltospiridae > Gigantopelta > Gigantopelta aegis. Next base: position 31,830,849 of record NC_054702.1, read on the forward strand.
TTGGAACGTCACTGTAGTATAGAAGTACCAGCGATAAAGTGAAAGTACCATCGCCACCTCAAAATATCAGTGTCAAATTGTGGTCTTTTTTTTTATGTTATTATAAGATTTATTTTTATTAATCAAATCATGCACCAGTGAGTAGCCTGTTTTATAGTTCAGAGGAACTGGACATTTGTTGTTTGGGATTTTGGTGGGGTTTTTTTTAATCTGGTGTATACTAAATTTTACAAATTATCAGTGACAAATGGGTGCCTTTATTTGTTATTTATATAAAAAAAAATATTAGTCTAATCATGCACCAGTGAGTGACTGAGTGTTTTGCATTATTCTTCAGAGGAACCAGGGAATGGGCATGTTTCCTACAAATGTATCTATTTTGTTTCAGTACTGGGCTGATATTAAGTCCTTTTACAATAGTGTTAACTTCAGAAAGCTGCACAGAGGTTCTAGAATACGGTGCCCGAGAACAGTGGTTTTTAGATTCGGGCAACTAAAAATTACTTTTTGCGATCCCGATGGCAACTGGTGAATAATAATAATAAATCTACAACGCTACGATCGTACGAGAACAAAGGAAACATCTACAAGTCACTTCTTTTGATTTGCAAGCATTAAAAACTGTTTTATAAAACGTTTTCTTTTGTATTTTGTTTTAACTTTTATGTTTTAGCTAAAAATTATGTATTTAAAATATATTTTCAACATAACTTTGAGGTAACCAATCAGGTAATCCACAGGTTATGCAAATATAATTCACGTAACCGAACAATTGGTTACCTAGGTAAAAACCACGTGAACCGACTTCCGGTTACCTCAGATTTCGAAAGATTGTCCCCTGCACACCCATACATAAACATACAGACACACATTTAAACATATGTATACAGACACACCCACATAAACATGGACACACCCACACAAACATATGTAAGGTGGTTTGGGTAACTGATTTCAAATATTATTTATGGCCTTCAATTTGATGCTTGCATGAAATGTTCCAGATATGGCTGCCAAAGGTGAGCAAAGCAATCCAGTGCTTGTCTTTTCCTAGTGAATTCTGCTATCAAAGGGCTTACCCCGTACCAGCCACCACGGAAAGTATTTCCTGTCAATAATTTCAGTTTGGCTTTAGAAGAAAAGCATAAAATAATAAAAAGACTGCTTATAAAGTTCTATCCAACTTGAAATAACATAAAATAAAAATAAAAATTTTATCACAAAAAGTGTTTAGGAAATAGCAATTTTCTATTTGTTTTGGTGTAATTTGTAAGATAAGATGAAAAAAAAAAAAAAAAAATCCACAGAATCAAATATGTTGCCTACCATCAAGTGATTGGGTGAAGAAAGAAATAATTTGTGATGTAACATTCTCATTCAGGATTAATCTACAATGTATTCTTTAAAAAAAATAATTAAAAAAAAAAGATTTAATTTTTAAATACCAGGTATTATTGATTTAAGGCTTATATAGTTTGTGAGAAATTGTGCTAAATGCAAAAGCTGAGATTGCTACAACCAAAAAAGGCATTTTAGGAGGGCAACCATGCATTTGCTGTCACTGCTGTGGTAAAATTCAAACCCTGAAGCTGTTACAAGATCTAGTCAGACTCAAATGATACGGTAAGACTTGGATAACAATCTGCCACTTAAAACAAATGCATCATTATTTTATTTCTTCACGGGTTGATATTTGTTAATTGATATTAATGTTTTGCCATATATAATAATCATTTGTCTTTAAAGGGACTTTGTAACCATTTTGAAATGTTTTCAGAAAATAAAATATTTTTACATTTTTAGACTTACAATTTACTTACATTTTTTGTTTTGTTTAGAATATGAATATCTCTACAACCAATGTATTTCTGAACTTCATAATGTTTTGCAGTATCTCAATATCAATGTTTGTCTACAATAATTTTCAACATAAGAATTTATTATTTCATTGTTATTAATGTACCCCTCGCCAAATTTGCCAATTGCAAATTTCAAAAACAACTGGCAAATTTCATTTTAATTTGGTGAAATAATTTCAGGAAATAATTAATATTTTATTAGAAAATAACTGGGTTTTTGTGGTTTTTGAAATTTGAAAGATAAGTTGGTGAAATTTTCTGAAGACCCAGAGCTAGCCCTGTATTTCTTCCAACAGCCAAATGAAATTTGAAATAATTCGGCCAAAGGACACTCCATATGTATTTATCTATATAATGCTTTACTTTTAAAATAATATTATGTTAATATACAATAGTGTTTTAAAAAACAGAAAAAAGCAGGATGTGTATTTATTTTGTTGAGGAAAACTCAGGACAGTCGTTTTAAACACTTGAAGAATTTCCTATCGGCTATCCATTGCAGAAAACACAAGTGATGCTTAAATACATGTGTTTCTTCCCTATTTAAATCAAGCGTCTGAAAATTGCGAGGACAGTTTCATTCACACATGCCATCATTCATGCAAGTTTAGTTTTGCATTATAATCCATTTTTCGTTCACTCAGTAAATTTATGCCATCATTTACAGGGCTCACACTGTCCATTGCCAAAATAGCCAATAGTCAATTGCTAAGTGGCTATAACATTTAGTCTTTGGCTACTAGAATTTCCCTTAAATGAATCACATTTTGATTATTTTTCAAGGAAATATATTACATGTATGAGAAAATGGAGTAAAGTAAACTTTGTTCCAGTGTGAGCCCTGCACTGACATACATGTAGTCATGATGGGTTACGTAAAAACAAAATGGCTTACCTCAATTTGTTTTTGCTTAAAGGCACAGACCCTAATTTCAACCCATGAAAATTGACATTAAGTTTGGTTAATCTACAAACATGTAACACATCTGGATAAAGTAATAATAGAGTAAAACCAAAGTCTGTGGTGTTTAAACAAGTAAATACCATTTAAAAATAGACCAGACATTGGCTCGATAACTGTTTACTTCTCAGAAGTATGTGCATTTTTAGAATTATGAAAAATGTATTTCCGAGTATTAGTATTACAAAAACCAGGATGACCAAAAACACTTCAGATGTACGAAAATGCATATTTTTAACAATAAAATGTAAGTAACTTCAAATTTAAATTATCCAAAATCAAACTACTAACTGGAAAAATACATTTAGTGTTTTGGGCCTGTCACTTCAATGCATAAATGGTTTACACAAATTTTCAATTCTTAGAGGCCTGTAAATTAATCATATTTAGTGAGAAATTTTTTCAAGTGAGCAGTAGTCCTATCTTTGAGTGGTCAATGTTTAAATAACAGTGTCATGTTCCACTGATGTAATGATCCCCAGATTATGAAGGAGAAATAAAAAAGATTAGTATTTTTGTTTTAACAACACCTCAGCACATTTTAAACTACAACTATATTTACATGTACAGTCCATTTGCGTCAAAAAGGAACCAACGAATTGGCATACAGGGCATAAAATTTGGCACAAACAATTTTGTTGTTCATCTGTCAGTTATGCAAAACCAATATCAACATAAACTATTGTTCTTGCAAAAGCTGTAATCGTTCATCAGAAAATCTTTAAAAAGAATTATCACTGTTTTGGGAAGAAAATAACTTTAAGCCTACATTGCCGGTGTGGGAAGGATACAATGTATCCATTTATAATCAGCATCGCAATCGATACAAAGTCGGCACTGTCTTTAGAAGCCTCAAAAAAGTTTAGTAACTTAGTTGCATGTTCCCTTTGATAAATTTGCTAATCACTCGTCAGAAAATCCAAACAAACGTGTGTTGGTTAATATCATCAATGTTTTGGAAAACTGCGTGCAGTGAGAAATCCCTGACCTAGATGTACGTCATATGTGCTTGATGGTAGTGTTCTAACCAGCTTTATTTTCATCGTTCAATGTGTCCAGCTATTTCCTTCACTACCACCGTCTACTTTCATTATAAAATGCTACCTGTGTTAGTAATGGCATGCCACCGACATATTTACACTTTACGGAAAAAAAATGTAATTCTGATGTCACGATATTCAGTATTTAAAGCACGTCACAGAACATTTATGGGTAGTTTCTTAGAATATTATATTATATACAGATGCAATTTAATGACCCTGATGAAAACAAAATATGTAAAAAAACATTATACACTTCATAATCAACATCGTCATGAAAATCTCTCACCTCTATTCCAAGCCAATCGGAATAAGTCGGCTGATTACGGATTCCCCGCAGAGATCGACACTTGTATAGTTTCTGTCAGACTGAATCAGGTTTATTAATAGCAAACGCAATGGCATTCTAGCTACTGTACATAGTATTGGACAAAATGACAGCTAATATTAACTCTGTGACTATCAAAGCATACCAATAAATAGCCTCATCTGACTAGGTACCCGTGCAGCTATCGTTAGATTGATTTAGTTTAAAACCCATTTTGCCTTTCACAAGAGCATGTACCATGCATAAATTACGAACATGCACCATGGTGCCCGAGATCTCGTGCTATCATCGCGGGAAAAACATGTTCTCGTTACTATGAATAGCATTTTTCAGAATTTCTAATTTCCAACGATTTGAAACTGACATTAATAAAAAATAATAATAAAAAAAATATAAATTTTTAAAAGTTTGATAAATATCATCTACAGATAAATATTATACTTGTTTAAGCCTAAATTGAAATTGGTTAAATATTAAAAAAATATATAAAATCTAATTTTTATTTTGGCCTGGTAGCTTTTAAAAGTATATTTTTGTATTTATGATAGGAGAAAAGATACGAAAATCACTCATCTTAGATTCTCAATTGAATATCGTTGCCCATTAACCTCATCATTTGTATCTAAACTACTGAAGAAAATCATTTGTGTAAACACTAAAACCACATGAACGACATTTTGGTTGTCTGAAAAATTCAAATGTTATGCCCTGCTATAAGGAAATTATAAAGTTTTGGCAAAACCCAGACCGCTAATGTTTCTTGAACGGCAATTAATATTGTTTAAATTAAACCAAATTTGTTATTATGTCTATATTGTGTCCAATGACTGTCCTCTGATATAATTTGTCATCAATTGCATATTGAATTAGTCATAACTAATGATTTTTTACTTACTATCATTTATTTATTAAGCAATTTCTAAAAAAATAAATATCTGAAACTTGTCAATTTGTTAGGGATATCACTGCTTATAAAAACAACAGAAGTAGGAGTGCCCATCATTACAATTAACCATCTTGGATACTACATAATACAGCCATTATAAAACAAAACTACAACTATCAGCTAACGATATCAATGCAATCGATTCATTTGAAGAAGATAAAAATAAAAGAACAGGTCAATGTTATTGCACACCATTTGTTAAGTGATCAAGGGATGAGACGTTGCCCATTGGTAAAGCGCTCGCTTGATGCGTGGTCAGTATGGGATTGATCCCCGTGAGTGGGCCCATTGAGCTATTTCTTGCTCCAGCCAGTGCACCACGACTGGTACATCAAAAGCTGTGGTATGTGCTATCCTGTTTATGGGACGGTGCATATAAAAGATCCCTTGCTGCTAATCGAAAAGAGTAGCCCATGAAATGGCAACAACAGGTTTCCTCTCTCAATATCTGTTTGGTCCTTCACCATATAAGCATAAATAAAATGCGCTGAGTGTGTCGTTAAATAAAACATTTCCTTCCTTCCTTCATTAAGTGATCAGTTTTAAAAATATATATTTTATTTTTTATCAATCTTGAAATTATTAAAATAATATTTGTACTTTGACTACAACACAGCCATATAATTATTACAAGCAAGCTTTTAAATGTTTTTAATTGGGAGTTTAGAAGGGGGGGGGGGTCACGCTTCCTTTAATTTTTACCTAGCAAGAACACCGACATACTAAACAAAACCAACCACTTTCATAAATGCACTTGCCCTCTTTTATGGATACTGGTAGCTTTAATATGGTGATCTAGCAAACAAACATGGTGATGATTTATTTACTTTGTAAAAATGACTTGACGACTTAAAAATTTACACAGAAATAGGACTGATGCATCACACAACCAAAATACATGTAATTCTTCCCAAAGAAGAAATATATCTACTGTTTAAAGTGTTTTTATTTATTACCTGGTATATTGGTGACAATGGGCTTTAGACAAAAGATACGTGAACATACCACCAATTACAACCAACATTTCTTGAACTTTATTTCCAGTGAAAATTTGTACATGTCTGATTGTGATGTTGCTTAATCGTAGGTGTGTGTCTAAGGGTGCACACCTCATCCCTAAATTATAACAAAGTGTCCCCAAAAGCCTGTGTTTAACAGATGAATGCAATGAATTTGTTTTTATTGGGAAACGAAGCATTTTGACTGGCTTGGTTTCCTGGGGTGGCGGGGGAGGAGACAGAAATATCATTTATGTTACATTGTAATGCATGTTTAATGTCTGTGCATTTTGGAATACTGCAGACCTGTGCCCGTTTTAAACATCGACCCCATCCCTGAATATTGTGGCTTTGTAATACTGAACACCCCTCCTTAGAAAATCATGTATCCACCCGTATTTCATAATAAAGCCTGTAACTGGCTGTCAACAAGGTACATATGTATAGATCTATTATCTACCCGATGTCGGTCACCAATATGGTTTTGTTTGTTTCTTTTGTTTAATGACACCACGAGGTACTTGTACCTTTGTTTTTAAAACACCTAATAGCTGATGTGTATTTTTGTGCTGGGTATTGTTAAACATTCATTCTACTTGGGCATATTGATTTATTAATCATCAGCTATTGGGTATCAAACATTTTGTAAATTTTTTATACAAAGTCTTAAAGGGAAACCTGCTACATTTTTTCATTGACAGCAAAGGCTATCTGCTACATTTTTCCATTAAAAGCAAAGGCTATTTAATATGCACTTTCCCAGACAGGACAGCACATACCATGGTTTTGACATACCAGTCATGGGTCACTGTAAGGTATGGGGAAAAAAACAATCAAAGAAATGGATCCACTGAGGTGGTTTGATCCTACAACACAATACACCCCAGGCAAGCACTATAACGACTGAGCTAGATACCCACCCCTCAATTACATTGACACTTTTTTTTATGTATACAGGTATTCAGCATTGTATTTAAACTACACTTGCTATACATGCATGATTAATTAATTTGGGTTTTCTTTATAAACAATTACAGTTAATATTTGCCTAGTGACCTTTTAGTTGTGACTGGTATATAGTGAATGTCTATATGATATATCATAATCAATATAAATAATGAAATAGAATATTTAATTCTTGCTGTATCAGTCCAAAAACTGGTCAAAACATTATTAGTATAGGTGTTTTACCAGACTGAATCATTACTATGGTAGATGTTTATCTCTTTGCAAGTTTGTCTAAATGCTAGGGGTTGTTAAACTTTCCACAAGAGCTTACTTTCTGAAGTAAGGAAATGCCACATTCCTTTAGGGAAACCCTTTAGAAATTAGAGGGGTGTGTACATTCTCATGAAAACAGTGAAGGCAGGTGCATTAATTAACAAATTCAACTGTTTTTAATTTAAAATAAAAACCAATTTATGTAGGTCCACTTACAAGGTTGTTAAAAGAGAATGTTATAAATAAGTAGGCTGGCAATAGCAGTGAATAGGCAAGCAGTATACTGAGCAACCGTACCAAATAAGCCTCAACCGTGGTCGAGGATATGCCATAGGGATACGCCGTTCGGGTTGGTTATCGGTACCCGGTTTATCCCAGTCAATAAATGCTCTAATCAGCCATTGTGTATTCCAGTTGCTGTTGCTTTTTGGATTTTTTTACCTGGTGGAGGGCAGTCAGCCCATCAACATTTGCTGTGTTGATATCGGCACCCCTCTCCAAAAGTCTTTTCACTTCTTCCGTGTCACTACTTGAACATGCTGCTAGAAATACACATCCATCTTGAAATTGAACTTTGCGAGATTTTGCTTTGGGACAATTTGACTCTTTTGCGGTATCCGAATCCTCCCAGCGTTTTAGTTGATCGTGCCTTCGCATCAAGGCACTAACTTGTTTGTCGTCCGCCATGTTAGGCCTAGTCCTTCCCCAAGAAGCGACCGAAAACGAGGCAAAGCCATCTACTGGCGGTCACGGAAACTAGAATCCTCAAGGTGGAGAGTATTCTTAGTACACAGTTATCACGGTATCGAACTTCGGCTTATTTTTATTGGTTCTAGAGGAAAGGAAAGGAATGATTCTGTTTAACAACACCTCAGCACATTTTAATTATTGGTTTTAATCGCATATAATATGTATGTGTGTCGAAACATACACATACCATACAACACCATACCTTACCATAACATACTAAAATTATGTAAGAGTTTTACATTAAATGCATACTTAATGTATTTTTCTCACAACTAATTCTGTTAGCATCAAATAAGATTCTTCTTGCATAATAGACATATAGGTAGCTTATGAAGTTTACCAGTCATTACTTCAATTGTATCATGTAGGAAAAGGTTCTTAATATAGTTGATCAATCATTGCTGTTAATATTGTAACAAATTTGTATATTTCCAATACTTTCCTGAATAATCTGATTTGTTGTCTGTCCTTTTTCTACTTATGTTTGGTTTCTTAATTTTATTCTTGGTTTCTGAACTTCTTATACTAACCTCTTCTAGCACCCTATTAGCACTTTAATCAGCCTTCTATGAATCAGATTATTGATGGGTAAAGTTACAGGAACGATCATTCAGATCCATTGATTTTCCAAACAGTGGCATGAGACCATATAATGTTGTAATGTTTAGGCTTGGATTTTATAGTTAATACCACTGTTTGGAAAATCAATGGATCTGAATGATCGTTCCTGTAACTTTACCCATCAATAATCTGATTCATAGAAGGCTGATTAAAGTGCTAATAGGGTGCTAGAAGAGGTTAGTATAAGAAGTTCAGAAACCAAGAATAAAATTAAGAAACCAAACATAAGTAGAAAAAGGACAGACAACAAATCAGATTATTCAGGAAAGTATTGGAAATATACAAATTTGTTACATTTATTTAACTCTATGTGTGCGTTTGGGAATCTTGTGGTTTCACGAGTGGAAATGAATGTTTAGCTTTAGGTACGTTTTAGATGTTTTCGATGGATTTTCATTCTCTTAGAATAAACAAATAGTAATCCATATTGGGATTCTTAATGTTTCATTGGCGGGGAATGGAATGGTGGTTGAGTTGTGGGAAATTTGAATAACTATTATGTAACCTGTATCTCTCAATGTCAATGATGAAATCTATTAAAAATCTTAGTTATTTTGCTGGTTAACTGTAATTGTTTTTATGATCTATGAAAACCCTTAAATAAACACTGTGAAAAAGGACGACTTATGTGATTTTTGGAAGTCTACGACCGAAAGGGGTAGCCGAACCCAGCAAGGCATTTTTAGAACTGTATTTAATTCGATTCTAGCACCGGTCTATAAGTGGGCACGTGCTGAGAAAGCGAAATCGTTACATTGGAACCTCCGGCGGGACTCTAAAATAAAACAACTAAAATAAAAATAAAAATAATAATAATAAATTAATTAATTATTTTTTTGTTAAAATAAAGTTGCATATATATTTTTTTGTTGATATGGATAGTCGAGAGCATGAAGTATTTGATATGGAAAGACAAAGGTTAGAAAGAGAGATTGCAGAAACCCGCGCTAGACTGTCGGCAAGCGAGACGTATGACCGTATACCGTTTTTGATAAATGAAAATAGCTATCACGAGGGAGAGAGAGTCATTCTACAACCTGTAGTAGTGCCCGAGACCATAGATTTAGGTCATGATTATACAATGCCTCCTACTAGCACTCCAAATATTGTGAGATGTGACCTACCTAGTTTGGTGAGGGACGGGGAAGAAAGAGTTGGGGATGGGTAGACCGAAAGTTATGCCCGATACATACGCTGGTCAAACAAGTTGTAGAGATTGGCTTACTCACTTTTCAGTTGTGTGTAGGAATAAATAATTGGTCGGAATCTCAGGCATGTCAGTTTCTAGCTGTTCAGTTAAGGGGTAAATGCATTACAGGTTTACAGTGATTTGCGTGTCCATGAGAAAAAACAATCTAAAAATCAATTACGTCTGCTCTTTTGAATAGATTTGAGCCTAAACATTACACAGTAATATGGTCTCATGCCAGTTGCTGTTGCTTTTGTGGATTTTTTTACCTGGTGGAGGGCAGTCAGCCCATCAACATTTGCTGTGTTGATATCGGCACCCCTCTCCAAAAGTCTTTTCACTTCTTCCGTGTCACTACTTGAACATGCTGCTAGAAATACACATCCATCTTGAAATTGAACTTTGCGAGATTTTGCTTTGGGACAATTTGACTCTTTTGCGGTATCCGAATCCTCCCAGCGTTTTAGTTGATCGTGCCTTCGCATCAAGGCACTAACTTGTTTGTCGTCCGCCATGTTAGGCCTAGTCCTTCCCCAAGAAGCGACCGAAAACGAGGCAAAGCCATCTACTGGCGGTCACGGAAACTAGAATCCTCAAGGTGGAGAGTATTCTTAGTACACAGTTATCACGGTATCGAACTTCGGCTTATTTTTATTGGTTCTAGAGGAAAGGAAAGGAATGATTCTGTTTAACAACACCTCAGCACATTTTAATTATTGGTTTTAATCGCATATAATATGTATGTGTGTCGAAACATACACATACCATACAACACCATACCTTACCATAACATACTAAAATTATGTAAGAGTTTTACATTAAATGCATACTTAATGTATTTTTCTCACAACTAATTCTGTTAGCATCAAATAAGATTCTTCTTGCATAATAGACATATAGGTAGCTTATGAAGTTTACCAGTCATTACTTCAATTGTATCATGTAGGAAAAGGTTCTTAATATAGTTGATCAATCATTGCTGTTAATATTAACAGAAATAAATATTGTTTAAAGTATCTACAAAAATTCTATAACATACAGGGAGGGTGTGGGAGTGGGCAAGACAAAGTCTAGTGTTAAAGCACTTGCCTGATGCACAGCTGATCCCCGTCAGTGGGCCCATTGGGCTATTTCTCATTCCAGCTACTGTAACTCCACTGGTATATTAAAGGCCATGGTATGTGCTGTCCTGTCTGGGATAGTGCATATGAAATATCCCAAGCTACTAATGGAAAAATGTAGCTGGTTTCCAAATGTTTGACATCCAATAGCCGATGATTGATAAGTCAATGTGCTTTAGTGGTGTCATTAATACTATACCAATTCAGTTCAAATAATTTATTTCATATATGCATACAAAATGACATACATTTGACGACATAATAAGTACATATAATTGTTACATCAGATATTAATAATAGTAATTATGATGATGATAATGGTACCTACATATAACAGGTACCTTACCATACCATACCACACCACAACATAATATAACATACCATAATAACATAATTAGTATAAAATAGCATAACATATCTTTTTACACAAACACATGATTCATTGATTGTATTATAATAAATAAGTCATAAAGTAACACAAATAATCATATACCGATTTGTCGTTTAATTGTGAAATTAAAAAAAATATTTATAAAATTCAAAATATGATGACAATTAATGTAGACATATATAGTAAAACCAATATTCATTATTGTACCAATAGAGGGGTGGGATGTAGCCTAGTGGTAAAACGCTCACCTGATGCGTGGTCAGTCTGGGATCGATCCCCATTGGTGGGCCTATTGGGCTATTTCTCGTTCCAGCCAGTGCACCACGACTGGTATATCAAATGCTGTATGTTCTATCCTGTCTGTGAGATGGTGCATATAAAACATCCCTTACTACTAATGAAAAAATGTAGCGGGTTTCATCTCTAAGACTAGGTCAAAAGTACCAAAAGTTTGACACCCATAACCGATTATTAATAAATAAATGTGTTCTAGTGGTGTCATTAAACAAAACAACCTTTAACTTTGTACCAATAGAACAAATCTGGAAGTACATGTATCCAGGGGCGTAGGCTGGGAGGGGGGGGGGTTTGGGGGGTTCTGGCGAACTCCCCGCTGAAACAAAGGGTCCACTTTCAGAACCAAAACATACAGGTTTATATATATGGAGTTTCTGGTGGTGCAAAAATAAAATAGAAAAAGGGTCCACTTGGTTCATATTCGAAAACACACACACACACACACACACACATACATTTTTGCAGACACTCATTTTTCCAGTGCTGTTCTACTGTACTGGATTTCTCTAAGACCTTAAACATTTTGTCTGCTACCACTCCCGAGGAGATCCTTTACTGGAGATTTCACCCCTCCATGCAGTACCGTCAAAAAGAGGACTGCCACAAACAGAATAGTTTCCTAAATCAAAACTAGCACCGGGTAGAGCTCATTAGCATGCACTCATGAATCACTGTCATAACAGTAATGATATCAGGTGTTCGCAAAAGATGAGCATATTCTGCCATGCCAACGTCATGTGACATGTCTACATGGATTTAATTTTTAGCATTTATTTCATAATTTAATTGCAAAATTGTTTTTAATATAACTGTAATATCATTAATTATTAATATCTCCTTTGACGAGTAAGGTTTAGTCACTAAAAAAGTACAAACTTAAATCTTTGGATATGTGCTTGTTCCACTTTTGACATTCATGTGCAGTGATTCAGGAAATCACTTTTCTCTGTGGGGTGTGTTACAGAAGCAAAAAATATTATATAGGCCTATGCATTTTCCAAAAAAGCCAATAGCAATAGAGATAGGATACTACGTTTTTTCTTTTTCTTTTTTTATCATAGACACCAACTTATTGGATAATATATAACATGGTTTCCCTCATTTTAAAACATGAATGGAGGACCACCATCTTCCTGGCTCCAACGGTCACAGACCCACGCACAGACTCCCCCACAAATCTTTTTTAAATAAAAAAAAATCCTTCATTGTATTGATATTCTGAGATTGTCAATCTCAGTTTTATGCACGTGCATTATGTTTTATTCAGACACTCGTCATCAGAAGCCAGTTCTAGATTTCGATTAGTTATGTTGGCAATGAAATTAAATAGTCAAAATCACAGCAGTTTAGTTGTTAAAGTTTGTTTTGTTTAACAACACCACTAGAGCACATTGATTTATTAATCATCAGCTATATAGCACAAGCCACCGCTGATATACCAGATGTGGGTGCAGTTTCGTTGCATGCATATGGAAATAATATTCAGTAATATGCTAAACATTGGGTATATTGAAGTAATTTGTAAATAATTTTTATTTATTTATTTTATTTACGTTTTAAATTTTAAATATGCCATCTCGCCTCACCATTTTACAACATACCTAACTATTGTTTTAATATACTAGTATGTGGGGTTTTTTAAAATATATCAATGTATGCTGCCTAAGGCCCAAAAGACACTGAATTTGGGTCTGGGTCTGGAGAATGTGGCAAAGAAGCCATGTCTGGTGCATTTTGGTCTGTAACTGTGACAAGTTATCAATATAATTAACTGCGTTCATATCTTTAGATATATTTTCTTCTATAAATAGCAGCAATAACTACAATAATTCCACATTGCATAATATATATCTTTCCTGTTGTTTCTTGAGGAAAATGAAAAAATAAGCCTTGATCTGTTGCCAGATCTGTAGTTCATGCCAGCACAGATGTGGTGTGTTTTGTCACATTTGATTCAATGTGTTTCATTTTGGACTCGCCAGACTAAGATCCAGTGTGTTTTGGGCCTTATTCAAGTCTTCAATCACATAACGTTGTTAACTTGTTACAGTTTTAAACAGTTTGTTTTGTTTATTGACACCACAAGAGTACATTGATTTTTTAATCATCTGCTGATGGATGTCAAACATTTGGTAATTCTTATAGACATTGTGTATGTTTATAAGCTCATGGCGAGTTAATACCTAGATTAAAGAATATTGAAGAATAGTGTGTCATAGAAATATTAACAAGCATTCTGAGAGTACTGCCAAAGTAATACATGTCCCTACCAGGGCCAAGACATTTTCATATCTCTTAAATTTAATGGCCATAACTCTGTCAAAATGGGTAAATCACTATGAATGTCAAACTTGATCTATGACAGAACATGATAAACTTATAAATAAAGTTTCAATTCAATATCTTATGGCATTGAAAACAAAAGTCCAGACAAATTTTCGTATCTACTAAGTTCAAGGGCCATAAATCTTTCAAAAATGGGTAAATCACCATGAAAGTCAAACTTGATCAGCAGCAGTACATGATAAAGATATACACAAAAGTTAGGCTCAATAATATCTCAAGGCAGTGTGAGGAAACATTTGGAAAACTATACGTGGGGCAGACGGATGGACAGACAGACAGACAGGCAGGACGGAGATGAAACCTATAGTCCCCTCTGGTTGTACCGGTATGTTTATAAGCTCATGGCGAGTTAATACCTAGATTAAAGAATATTGAAGAATAGTGTGTCATAGAAATATTAACAAGCATTCTGAGAGTACTGCCAAAGTAATACATGTCCCTACCAGGGCCAAGACATTTTCATATCTCTTAAATTTAAGGGCCATAACTCTGTCAAAATGGGTAATTCACTATGAATGTCAAACTTGATCTATGACAGAACATGATAAACGTATAAATAAAGTTTCAATTCAATATCTTATGGCATTGAAAACAAAAGTCCAGACAAATTTTCGTATCTACTAAGTTCAAGGGCCATAAATCTTTCAAAAATGGGTAAATCACCATGAAAGTCAAACTTGATCAGCAGCAGTACATGATAAAGATATACACAAAAGTTAGGCTCAATAATATCTCAAGGCAGTGTGAGGAAACATTTGGAAAACTATATGTGGGGCAGACGGATGGACAGACAGACAGACAGGCAGGACGGAGATGAAACCTATAGTCCCCTTTGGTTGTACCGGTAGCTTGGTGACTAATAATGTGGATGATCTATTGTAAGTGATTAAATAAAATATTCTAGAGATTGCAGCTTTGAAATCAAAATATGTGTGACTCAGATGTCACGACTCTTTTTTTTCTTTTTCTTCTTTCTTTTCAATAAACATACATGGGTAACCTGACATCTTTACTCAGAACAAAACTATCAAGTAATCTTATTTTGTGTATGTGCACAACATGTACTGATGGAAAGAAATAAGGGAACACATCGAATTGTAGACCAAATTTAATTCACACCTAGCGTAGTAGTGTCTATATTTCACACTAAGTTGTAATGTGGGATTGAATGTCTGTAGTGATGAATGAGCTGCCTATATGTTCCCAGTCAACTTCTGACAGTATGAATTGATTTTTGATGCAGTCATTATTTCTTGTTGCTATCTGTGTGATCCTTTATTTCTTTCCATCAGTATATATCAGCCTGATGAGAGAAATGAGTAAAAAGTAGTTTATGTTAAAATAAATTAATTGTAAGACAATTAGAAAAAACCCACCTTATAAATACATATGACATTCCAGTAGTGGATCCAGAAAATCCATTTGACATGAGGTTTGGAGGGGGTTCTTAAAAAATTAATTAATTAATATATAATAAAATTATAACTGTCGCAAAATTTAGGGGAAGGGGCCCTAGATCCGCCTCTGCATTCACATCAACGTATCATATTTAGTTCAGTTATGTACAAATTAATGGGTAACAAGTGATACTAGTACTTAATTTTGATTCGATGTGCATACAATGGATCATGGTATTGTATCAATACACTTCAGTGGACTTAGGGCTTCTTCCTTTAAAGTGGTATACATACAGTTCATGAGAGAAACCCGTCAATCGTGTAAGTAATAGAGTAAACTGATTATGAGTTGAACTGTCTCAGCAGGCACGTAGGAATGATATCTAATATGGGCAGTCTCTATAGTGGGGGAGCACAAGCCAGATTAAAAAAATCTTTATTTATATAGAAATGGACAAACAAACATACATTTGCGTCTTCGTGTGGGTGGGGCACAGTCCACCCCCGCTATTTCTTGTTCCAGCCAGAGCACCACGACTGGTATATCAAAGGCTGTGGTATGTATTATCATGTCTGTGGGATGGTGCATATAAAAGACCCCTTGCTACTAATGGAAAAATTATATCAGGTTTCCTCTCCAAGACTATAGGGCCTATGTCAAAATTACCAAATGTTTGACATCCAATAGTCGATGATTAATAAATTAATGTGCTCTTGTGGTGTCGTTAAACAAAACAAAATTTAACCTTTAAATATTTCAAACAACCGGAATCTTGTTAAAACCGGCCAAATTTCATGGTTCTGAATTTTCTTAGTTCTAAAATGTGACCCTGTAACAAACACCGGATCCTGTCTAAATCAGATAAATATTAGGTCCCATGTGTGATCCGGTTTAGACAGGTTTCACTGTATGTGTGTGTCTATATATATATATATATATATATATGCAAGCTATTTATAAAGTAAATATCATGTTCATCCTTATTATTATCATCGGAGAATTACAAACAAGTTGTTAACATGTAGTTTGCGGTACAGTATTCAAAACTCTCGCTATGGTTGTTGTTTTTTCTAGCAACATTTGAACAAATTACAAATCACAGTTCTCAGTTCTATAGCCTATCTGTAATATTTGTATTTTTGGCACAGGTCTTTACACTGTGTTTTTATTTAACTCTTTCATTTTTATATTACTGTTGATTATTCATTTATGTTCTGCATTTACCATAGTTTGACGATGTATTTTTCATGCTGGGGTGTCATTAAACATCTGTTCTATTCAGATCTATAGCCTAGCTAGGCCTATATTTATAATTTATTTATTCATTAATCTCCATTATATATTGTAACATCCCATCAATACAGCTATAAAGTTGTATTCACAATCGGCTAGTGTAGGCCTACTCTGTGATTTGGATGTAATTCTAAAATCTGTCTTTCGCAAAACTGGCCTAGAATTAATTTATTAAAACTTTAATGATGGATTGTGAAATTATTAAATAATTAGTTTTTAGATGAATAAACATTTGATAAACACAATTGTTTTATTTTGTTTTTTCGATATTGAAAATTCATATTTTATTGATAAAAACTGGAAGTCCAATTAACATCTGCCGGTAGGTTTCCTGATTGTATTGGTCTGATGGGAATCTGCTATTATAATAGGCCAAGGTCAGACATTAAATCACAATTCATAGTTGTTGTTTTTTAAACTCCGTCTTCTTCTAATATTTATAACGGACATAGGTATTTTAACTGGTTACTCAGTCAGTGTAGATATTTTCATATGTCATAAGCGGATTCTTTGTACATTATAAATGACTAAACCAAAAACAGATGATGTGATATTTAGCTCGATCGGTAGAGTGCTCGCCTGAGGTGCTTGGATCTTAGGATCTAACCTCCTCAGTGGACACACTGGACTTTTTCCTGTCACAACAAGTGCCCCACGACTGATATATCAAATGTTGTGGTATGTATTATGTATATTAAAGGAACAGCCTCTATTTTTTAAACACTATTTTTCACTATTAGAGCCATTTATGATCACTGAAATCAAACAGTACTTATATTTTATTGTTTAGATTATCCATTTCTGTAGAACCAAAATGTTTCTGGGCATTCTGTTTTTCCTAATATCACAAAATTCATTTTTCATATTTTTAAAAAGGCATGTGCATCAGAGAAGTAGCAGTTATTGATTCGAGTTCTAGTCTTATTTTTAAAGGATATTTTAACCTCACAGACTCTTGTTTCACTCTGTTGTAACTTTATCCAAGTGTGTTACAGGTTTGTAGATTTAATTAAACTTAATGTCCATTTTTATGAGTTGAAATTTGGGTCTGCACCGTTAAAATACTCCCAACTGTAGTGGGTTTCCTCTGAATTACCAAATGTTTGACATCCAATAATCAGTGATTAAATAATCAATGTGTGAACACAAATTGACAGATGCATTTTCTTCTCTATTAATGGCAATATTGTTCACCATTAAAACATGCTGGTAATGTTAAAACAACTAACAAAAAAATTATTCTTACTTTTTTTTTTCCCGGCTACATTGGCCTTTTTGTTTCATCTTCAAACTTGATTTGTTTCGATCCACATTTTAGTTTAAAAAACCCAAACCCAAACCAACCTCACACTATTAAGAAAAAGTCCTACTTTTACCTGGACCAGTGCTTTCCATGTTACATGTACGTCATGACATCCATATTAATCAACTTGAAGAACGTTTATGGTTAACAGAAAATAATAATTTAGAATGAATGGGTCATTTTATTTTATGTTTTTATTGGTTCATATGGGCCAATTTCACAAAACATTGTATATGTAGTTTTTGACGTAAATGTAAATTTACGACTAACCAACAGTTTGTATCATTACCAACAGTTAAACCACTATAGTTTGAAGTATATATTTCTTCTGTTTTTTTGTCCTTATAATGCTTCATCTTCCATAATGATATGTAATATTTGGCTTGAAATAGATGGCAAACACATGTAAACATACTGTAACTTCTAGTTGCAAATGTAAACTGACGATGTGTTGTGATAATGCTGTCGTTTGTGTCCTTAAACTTTCAAATTGTGTGTTTTAGAATACTTTTTAGATGGTACATATTTATAATACACACTAGTACACAAAATGTAGGCTTAATAGATGGCGAAAAGAATAAGTTAGCATATATACTATAATGTATACTACTCTGTTTTTAAGTTTGTTTTGTTTATCGACACCACTAGTGCACTCATAACAGCTAGGGATCTTTTATATGTACATTTCCTACAGGCTGGACAGCACATACTACCAAGCCTTTGATATACCAGTTGTGGAGCATTAATTAGGAAGAGAAAAAAGCCAATCAGATAAATGGGTCACATGATGAACTCAGCCCAGGCGAGCACTCTACCAACTGACTTAGTCAGACATCTTGTGGTTATATGTACAGAAATAAATTGCAGATGCCCCCAACCCCCATAATATGAGGCATAAATACCACAGATTCCTTTCAAATACACAGGATAGAATATAGCAAACCAGTTGGAGCAAAAATAAAAAGGGGACCACCAAGAGGAATCTATCCTAGCACATTCGAGGCAAACTCTCAAACCAGTCTGCACTTTGCTCTACCCAAAAGCAGTCGTTGGCAATTGTTTTACCAGCGGTCTTAATTAACGACACCACCGATTTATTAACCATTGGCTATTAGATGTCAAACATTTGACAATTCTGACATATGGTCTTAGAGGGTTTTCGAGGGGAAACCCGCTATATTTTTCCATTAGTAGCAAGATGTTTTATATGCTCTATCCCAGACAGACCAGCACTTACCATAGCCTTTGAAAAGTCATACAATACAACATTCAAGCAGGGGCCAACCCATCCACGCATTCTTTTGTCACCATGTTTACCTGGTCATATTCCGTTTTGATAAGAAATATTTTGTTTAGACTAATATGGTCACCCAACTATATACCCATCTTTTTAAAAAATAATCTCCAAAATTAATTTTGGTGATCTGATATTGTCAGTTTTGGGTCCTTTACACATGTACAGGAATTTAAAACTGCAAATGATCACAATTTTACCACCACCACCCCAAAAAAACAAACAAATAACCCTGGCAATAATATCGGATAAAAAAGGTTTGTAATTTTACACAAAAGTTGATATGAAATGAAACAATTCTGAAAATTAAATATCTTGCTTACTATCAACTTATTTAATGTTAGAAACGGCAATACCTCTAATCTCTCCTTTTGACCATGCCATGTTGAGACAAAAACTAAACAATTTTGTTTTTTTAAAAAGTAACAGTTTATTACAAAAACACATTTAAATCATGAATCAGAATATATTAAATATTTGTATGGCAATATAGCAGGTATATAAATAATTTTTATTTTTTATTTTTTTATAACATTTATCAACTTTACAATTCCTCATGCACATTAGTCCTAATCATTTATAATGCATTTCTCTTAATCTTATTATGTAACATAATTGAGTGTTTTAATAAATTGTGAAATAATAAAAGGTTACCATTATTATTATTAGGCCACTCACCCACACAGCTTCAAATATCCTTCCTATAGGCATCTTGGTGTGGAGTTTTAAACAGTATTACTGCAGAAAACCACATAGCTTCACCCCCCCCCCCCCCTCCATGAAAGTACCGTCTTCTTTTTTTTAAGTGTCAAAATGATTTTGGGCGAGTGGGAGATATTTCATCTATTCATGACATTATTATACTTGTCTGTAAATTTTATAAAATGTGTTATACAAATTTTAATAAATACATTATAAAACATATTGCAGAATGTTTTTATAAATACCAGTGGCGTATTGCACAGAAGCTAATCCCAATCTACAAATTACAGAAAGATCCTGCTATCTGCTACAATGTGTAAAATGCTACCTGTGTATCATAACTGATGGGGTTTTTTAAAGGGATATCACATATCTGTGAAGGTTTTTCACCACTGAAGCAGTTCTTGCCATGCACTACAGACACTGCAGAGCTGACCAAACTAATATCACAATACACTTAACCAGGGCTCTACATTAACACTTGCCCAGGATACGTTTTTTGGGGTAAGGCAAGTTGTATATTCTATTATGTAATATAAGTCATTTGAAAATAACATATTGAGAAAATGCTAAAAATATTCATGAATGCCGATTATGGTTTTTTACTTGAGCGAATGTTTTGCTGCTCAACTCTTTCAAAAGAAAAATAAATATTTGGGGAGGCACTAGTCCTATAGGACAAGTTAATGCAGAGCTCCAACATATTCATACGTAAAGTGTGTTCATTAGTAAACAGCAATTTTCTAAAGCTTCTTCTGCCATTACTTCCACACTTTTCTTGCTTACATCTCACTGTGCTCAGTATTTTTTTTTCTACACAGCCTCCTACTTTCGATCACAATGAACATCAGTAACGTATGTTTGAAATGGTCAAAGAACAAAATCAACGTTCACAGAGTTGCCATCCTTGACGTGAACAACATGTGTCTGCTGTTGTCCTGTTCCCCAGATTCCAGAGCTGACGGCATAGGTTCCTGGGTTAACTACAATGTGAACGTCTTCAGATCTCTGCAACTAAACAAATTAAATCAAAACTATAAGAAATGTTTAATCATTAAAACAAAAAGATGAACGACTATACAAAAGCAACACGTAGGAAGTGTAATTTGGAGTTCATGATACACAGACTATGTAAGATAATGTCCACACACTCATATTGTGTTATAAATAGATGCTTTTTGCTGCATTCATGTAAAAAATAGTGAAATGTGAGAGTTCCAACAGTGAGATTGCACCTCAAGTACAAACATATTCCAGTGTAACTATAGCTGAGCATAGGAACCAGCTTCAAGTTAAGTTCAAGTAACTTGAAGCTAACATCATACCTGGCCGTTAAAGGAGCTATCAATCTCACTCCCCAGTGAGATTGTGGTATGAGCTTGTGGAAATTATCAGCTATATTACAGAGTATGACAAATATTTTGATAAGTCACTAGCCACAGGGCTAGTGGGTTTGTGAAAACCACTAGCCCACCAAGATAAAGCACTAGCCCAAATTCTTGATCAATTATAACTGGATTTTTATCTAATTTTTGTAAGATTACACTTTTACGAGTATAACAGTAAAATGAAACAAACACTTAAATTATGTTGTAACTTTCAGTTTTGTCATGTTGTAGTTTGGTCTTTTGTCAAGTGTGATCCGTCGTCATTGTCCCGTTTTCGCTTTTGCCCTCTCCCGGGGAAAAATAATTGATTAAACTCATTGTTGGTATCTAAAACCACTATCAAAATAATTAAATTTAAATGAGGGTACGACAGTGTGACACACAGTAATAGATGCTTCAGAGTATTTGGTAGTGGGTTATACTTTTAGGGCCTACTATTCATGTCGCCAGGAATGGTACTGCCAATTACTCAAATACAGGGCATTATCCCATGTCAGACCGATATCAAAAGAATAGAACGGCGACATCTAATCCGTTGTTAATTGATGAACAAAAAAGGTATTATCTTGTATCGGCAGCTGTGAGACATTATCCAAACGTAATAGGCCAAGCCGAGTCATTGCATGTGCGGTTATAATTAAACTGTTTTCCTGGTTGCCGATAACCATATGTAAGCGAAGTGTTAAATTAGAAAACAAAAACACTGAAATTCAAAGCATGACTGGGGTTTACGTGATTGAGAATAACCTGTCGTCGCGATTGGTGATTTCCAAGTTAGCCTAAAACATAATTATGTGCGAGATTAACTACCACGTGACGTGTCCAACCAATCAAAACACACATGACATTAAGACTTCTTTCCTGTGCCAAAAACTTGAAAGGGAAAAGTAAACAATGCATGCTGTAACCGTGACGATGTAGAGATAGCATGTTACTGCAGTTTGCAGACCTAGTTCAAGTGGATTATTATTATTATATACTGATGGTGTTGTTGATATTATTCTATGACAAACGTCACAATCAAATTTATTAAATGAAATTTCAGCCTGCGGGCTAGTGGTTTTGCGTTTCTCACTAGCCCGAAGTTAAAAACCACTAGCCATGGGCGTCGGATTTGTCGAACTCTGTATATTACTATAATACATCTATAGGGCACTAGCCAAGGCTTCTGTGAGAGTTAGCGACTTTCTCAAACATTTGTCAAATACTGCATCACTCCCCTGAGTCTATTTCAAGAAGAGTAATTTTTAACTTCCTTAGCATGTAAATTTATATGGTATCAATACAGTAATATCCTAAATGGCTCCCTATAATCTATGTAAGGGGAACCATTAATAACTTTCTTGTTTTTTTCAAGTTGATGTGTGTAACATATTAGTCATAATCGACAACATGCATAAAGACTAGTATGGTCGACAACTCACAGGGTTTCCCTTGTTCTTGAACACATTTTCTGCATTGTGAAATCTCCTGCAGTGAAGATCGTCATACTGAGACTTGCACTGGGAAGACGTTTTGTAAAACCTCTGAAAAAAATAAATAAAAATGTTTACCCCAATCAAAACTAAACTTTTTGCAAACAATAGGCCTCACTATATCTTGTTTTTTTATCTTGTAAGTTGGGCATTATAAAATAATGTTTTAATCATAATTCAGTTTTCAGCAAAAAATTATCTAAAGAAGTTTGACTGTTCAAAGGAAAAACATTCCATGGTACAATATTTTATGCAAACCAATGTTCAGTTCCAGTATCGGTTATGTTACTTTAAATTAACATGAAGCCTGCCAATCATTTACATGCTCTTAAATTAAAAGATGTACACTTGAGGATCACCTACACTTACTCATGTATTTGAAAATTCCATATTTGCTGACATGCAGCACAACAATAGTCAATTAAAAAATACTACCTCGTTGAAAAATGAATTGGACTAAAAAACATTTGAGGTACTTAAAGGGACTGTCCTGATTTTGCAGCCATTGTAAGATGTTTGCGATAACAGAGCCTTGTTGGCGCCTACTATTTTATACTAAATACATGTTCTTGTTTAGAATACCAGTGTCTGTATATTGAATGCATTTGTGGTCGTATACTAATGTTGGTAGCAATCAGTTTTTACTTTAATTTGTGATATATATTTTTTTTGTACGTATGAAATTATTGGGAGGTAAAATCTTGTTTGGGTTACTACAAACATTAGGACAACACACATTGTAAATACAGACACTGATATTTTATATAAAAAAATGTATTTAATTTGTATGTTACGTCATCAAAACGGCTCTATTAGTTAGAAACATTTTACAATGGTTGTAAACTCAGGACTGTCTCTTTAACTGTGATAGTAGTGTCTTAGGGTTAGGTAACTTTCTTGCTATGCAAATGTAATGAACTTGATGAATGATCAGTTATTTGGGTAAAAATCACATGTCAAGTTGACTCTACTTCCAGTTACCAAAGATTTAAAAATATTATCCCCCTCATTCCACAAACCTTGCACTGTCGTGTTGTGGCCGACATATACTGCAACACTGATGCAAATGCTTCATCTAGCGTCGTATACACCAGAGGGTCCTGAAGACAGAACATAGGTTATTTTCACATTTTGAATTTTTGGTATTATGCTGAAGAAAATACTGCTAGCTTGAGAAAATCAATAGGTTACAAATGGTAATTATTTACTACACTCTTCGTACAATGTACAAAGCATATCTGTGGATTACAGGATGTTAATTATCATTCAAAGTAATCTGTCTGAGAAAAGTAGATAACTATACAGATCTACTTAGACTAAATAGAGTAGAAACAACTGAAAGAATGAAAAGCACAGCATTGGCAGGGCTAGCTCTGGATGGTCAGAAAATTTCGCCAAATTATCTCACAAATGCTAAATCTATACTATTTTTCAACAAAATAACAATTATTACACACATTTTGTTCGCCAAATTAAAATAAAATGTGCCAAAAGTTCCTAAAATTCTTGGCAGAGCTGGTCCCAAAAATATCATCACCTATCACCTACTAATAAACACTCTTGGATCAGTTTCATGAATGTTGAAAAATATCAACCAATGCTTAAAGCTGTCCTGTATAAATAATAGTTTTACTGAAGGAAAACCAACACTACATTGTAGGTATGTATGAATATTTAAAAAATACATTGGCCACTGGTGTCAAAGGTAACTATGTACACAAATTAAGTGATTAATTACCAAAATAATATAAAATTCAAACGTTAAATTAAAACATTGTGTAAAGAGAGAAATCTAAAATAATTACCTGAATAGGATTCTTGCCCTGCTCCTTCTCACTGGGCCAACAGACCTGACGTGATGCCGTTCTCTGGAGCACCTCCTGACCCATCCGTGTGGCGCGCTCCAGTGTGTTCTCTGCCCACACACCACCAACTGGATGCTGAAATAATGAACTTGCCGTAACAAAAGCCTGGACATTGTTCTGAATGATAAAATTTACAGGCCACATGCATATTTTATAAATAAAATACTTTATGTTTGTGACTAGTACAAACACTGCAAGAAAAAACCTGTTATCTCTATCTGAAATCTAGACTGATTCAAATATAGGTTTTGGGGTTTCTTCTTGTAAATGTCTTACTTTTAGTTCAATGTCATGAATGGACCTGAATACGATTAAGACTAAGGCCAGCTTTCCATTAACACAATTCTGTGCTTATTTTATTGTGCGCATATCCACGCATTACTATACAAAATTTGAGGTCATCGAAGTATACTTTTATAGAAACTGTGTTTTTGGAAACTCATCGCTTGGGTTTTTTTCCAGCATGCTGAATGCCATTCACATGGAATCGTGGAAAAGGTACTATGTAAATGCATCAAATGTATAGATAAACTTGCCTGTAAAATTGCTTAACGTTAAATGGAAAGTGGGTCTAAAAGTCTGTGGTGGTAAAGGTAAGGTTAATGTTGAAAACTTTACCAGTCTTATTATTAAGCCATTGTGAAAATGAGGAAAAACTCTTTTTTTTTTTTTTTTTAAAGTGGTCACTTTTCTGATGAACAGGTGGATGTACATTCAGGGCTTCTAGAATTTTTATAAAATCCACTAGCCATGGGATCAGTGATTTTATAAATTTACTAGCTACGATTAAAATTTCACTAGCCCTACTTTTCTTTTAAGTTAATACAATTTTACTAAATAATAGTAATAATCAGATATGTCACCTAAAGAGGCAAACGGAGCTTAAAACACTAACATTAGGAGGTTGGGGCGAGGGCAGGTTTTCAAAAATAGACTTAACTGCAACATTTGACGGAAAGAGTTCCGTATGTTCCTCACTATTGGGGTATTGAAATTGCTTAATGTTAAATGGAAAGTGGGTCTAAAAGTCTGTGGTGGTAAAGGTAAGGTTAATGTTGAAAACTTTACCAGTCTTATTATTAAGCCATTGTGAAAATGAGGAAAAACTCTTCTTTTTTTTTTTTTTTTAAAGTGGTCACTTTTCTGATGAACAGGTGGATGTACATTCAGGGCTTCTAGAATTTTTATAAAATCCACTAGCCATGGGATCAGTGATTTTATAAATTTACTAGCTACGATTAAAATTTCACTAGCCCTACTTTTCTTTTAAGTTAATACAATTTTACTAAATAATAGTAATAATCAGATATGTCACCTAAAGAGGCAAACGGAGCTTAAAACACTAACATTAGGAGGTTGGGGCGAGGGCAGGTTTTCAAAAATAGACTTAACTGCAACATTTGACGGAAAGAGTTCCGTATGTTCCTCACTATTGGGGTATTGAATTAGCCATATGAACTGGGTATTGCATTAAACACTACAAACGACATAGTGCTAGGCCTGGATTTGAACTCCAGACCATCGGGACTGTAGCCGAGCACTGTATCCACTCGACCACGCAGTGGATCAACAAGTGAAACTGCATTTTAATACTTATAAATCTCATAGGTGTATTTTGACGGAATGAACCGAATGTCTACGGAATAAAACGAAGATTTAGTCCCATGTTGCCTCATTCTGTCTTCTGTGCTATATTTCTTCCAAAAGCACCATCAAAAGCAACCTTATGGAGGAAATTTTACACAGAATAGTCAAAATGTCTAATTTTTCAAAGGCAAAACATAGCGATGCTGGATTACGAAATATAAACATTATGCTGGTTTTATAGAACAAATTGTTTTAAAATATATTGTATATAACTATCGCTAAACTAATTCTAACAAATATTTCTTTAAAATTGTTATGAGGAACATAAGGAACTTTTGCCCATTTGACTTTCTTTTTTTCACTAGCCATCATGCATGACAATATTAGTTATTTACTAGACCAACATTGAATATCACTGGTCATGGAAGTGGAGCTACCATAATCTAGAAGCCCCGTGTACATTAAGATGTTTGTCAGATAATGCTAATTATCAGTGAATAGGCCTACTTCATCTGGCATTTTACACAATTATTAAAAAATCGGCAAAACTTCTGAATGTTCCAGTATTCAGTTCTTTCTGGCTTAGGTTTAGGGTTAGTGATAGTTTTAGCATGCATGCTGGAACATTCGGAAGTCTTCCAAAAAATCATTCAGAATCAGTAGCATACATGATACAAAATAGCCATTAAATTCTCTAAATTCATAGAGATCTGTTCATTTTGTAATTAATACACTGTTGGAAAATAATGGTGTTTTAAAATTTAAACTGACACCTTGGTGAAATTGTCTGCACAACCAGAGCTAGCCCTGAATAATAATAAAATAAACTGTCAGCTAGATCTGTCAAACTTTATAAATATGACTTACTTCCCCTTTGATGGAAAATTTCACAGTAAAAACATAAATGTTTGTTTCTAATAGTTCTAAATGAACGTTGTTTATTTAATAACAGGGGATTTTGAACACTGTTGATGGGGGGGGGGGGGGGGAGATAAATGAATTTGAACAAGTAAGTTGTGTAGTAGCCTGCCATGGCTGTACAATTTATAAAAAAATGTCCAACTTCAAGTGACGACGTCGATGGTCATGCAGCAACATGTTGAAATAAAAATGTAAACATTTACGCACAAATTGTTAAAGTAAAACACCAAACAAAGAATAATCTTACACATGCCATTCTTTGTTAACTTTTGAGTGAAATGGAAAAGCAAAGTTAAACTGAATTAGCTAAAAATAGTAAAATACTGAAGACAAGTGATCTCAAAACACAATTTGTTTTTTGCAAATCAAATAACCGAGTACACTATGGTGCTGACCTCTGGTGACGAATTAATTTTCTTCCTTTGGATCTTCCTC
The DNA here is from genome assembly GCF_016097555.1 of Gigantopelta aegis. Lineage (NCBI taxonomy): Eukaryota > Metazoa > Mollusca > Gastropoda > Neomphalida > Peltospiridae > Gigantopelta > Gigantopelta aegis. The sequence goes on from NC_054702.1 coordinate 31,858,578, forward strand.
CTCTTAGAGCTATATTTGCCACTTTTTTGGAGACTTATCAAGAACGACCAAACCATAAATTGACAAAATTGGACAAGACAGATGTTTTGACAGTGTTATTAATGCGCTCATGAGTCACTGTCAGGTACTTTGCAATTAAGAGGACTATCACTTCCCAGAACACTAAACAAGTACACCATTACTAGTTAATTTGCCTGTAGGAGGACTGCCACTATCAAAACAAATGTATCTAATCCTGCACAGAGCTCATTGAAAATTTAAAACATTTGTGTTAACATCAGTGATGGATCCAGGGGGATGAATAGGGTGGCTAGCCACCCCTCCCTTCCTGAACAATTTTTGTTATGTTCGTTCCAAACATATACCGTTACTTTCGTTTTGTTCAGGAAGATGCAAATAAAGCCATTCATTTAGCGAAAATAATATGCATCGCCCTCTTGTCAATCAGGTGTACAATTGAACCGAGTATGGCTTGCATCGGTAAGGACAAAATTAAATCGTCTTCTATATATTTTGGTGTGAATCAGGAAAACGGAATTATTAATTAGGAATTAGATCCTCGGAAATCAATGAAATAACGCTCTAAAATATCCAGGTTCTCTCCATCCCAATCCAGCCACCCCCTCTTATTATTTTCTAGATCCGCTACTGAACATGCAGTCAAGACTGCAAACAGTGATGGTATTAGGTGTTCGCGAAATCTGAGCATATCCAGCCCCACCAGTGGCACCTACCAGCTTAAGTGGAAAACTTGTCGTATACTTCAAAAGTTACTTAGAAAATCGTTAGAAGTTAAAACTGTGATCTGATAATAAATCTGTATTGGTAGGGGCACCACAGGGGTCAGTATTGGGACCTCTCCTGTTCTTGGTTTATATTAACGATATTGTTGACAATGTTAGTTTTAATATTAGATTATTCGCCGATGATACTTCTCTTTATATTACTTTATTTGATTATGCTTTGGGATATCGTACAATGAATTAAGATCTACGCTTGATATCAGACTGGGCAAACAAATGGCAGGTTAAGTTCTCACCTGGAAAACAGAATCTATTACCTTTTCAAGGAAAATTCATTCTCGCACCCAACAAAATTTGTAACCTATTTAGGTGATTAAAAAATAAAAGACGTTAAAAATCACAAACATCTTGGTCTAACATTTCAAAATGATGGGCAGTGGCATTGTCATATTGAACAATTGATTACAAACGTTGGCCCAACGATAAATTGCTTCCGTAGCCTGAAGTATTGCTTAAATAGGAAAACACTATAAATATTCTTTATAAATAATATATTTTACCGGTATTCGATTATTGTGACTACATATTGGATAACTGTATTGAAGGTCAAGCAGAAATATTGGAACAATTTCATTTGGATGCTCTTCGAATAATTTGTAGTGTTGTTATAGGCACTAACCACAATAAAATCAATAACGAAACAGGATTTATTCTTTGAATCCAACGCCGTAAATTTCATAAAACATGTACTTTTTATAAAATGATTAAAGGTATGACTCATAATTATTTCTCATCATTAGTGTCCCCGACAGTAATGACAGCGGCAAATTATCCCCATCGAAATTCTGATGAATTGAAAAACATTTGTACTAGAACGGAATTGTGTAAGAACTAATTTTTTGGTGTCAGCAACGGGACTGGAATGCCCTTGATATTAATATTAGAAAGTTAAACTCTCGCAACAAACATAGGCGTACGGGCTCCCATTTTTGTAGGGGGCTAGGCCGATTTCTTCCAGAATTAATCAAACGTGCCCGAATCTGACTTACAACGTTTATTCATATTAGCATTACTCCCAGACAGCTATATATGTCTGCAAACGAATCATCACGCATTTGTACATGGGTTACACCTAATATTGTGGGTAGAATGATGGAAATACGTGATGAAATGTCTTCAGACCAGCTCCTTCTGCTCGAATTTTCTATTGTTTTTGCCCGAATGTCAGAATTTTTTCCAGGACTGGGGATGGGGCAGTTGCTCCCCGCCCCCCGCCCTGTACGCTTATGTCAAGAAATTTAAAAAGGCAATAAGTCTACTTAAAAATTAACTACATAAATACTTTCTAGAATTTGGATAACACTCAAACCAAATAATCCACTGTAGACTCCGTTCATATTACAGTGATCTAAATGCCCATATATTTACAGCACATATTTATGCTAATCCTTATTTTAGTCGTGGCCATCCTTTTGAAAATGTAGTCCACGTTTTGTTCAAATGTCCTTTGTATGATCATATTCGCACAAATGTTGGGGTTTTTTGTTTGTTTTTTTGTTTATTCTTGATAATGAAGCAGTGCTATTTGGAAACAAGGTTTATCCATCCGAATTTAACTTTAAAATATTTCATCATCTTATCAGAGCGATTTACTTTATAAATTATGCATGCTGTTATAATATTAGTCTGGTGCACCATTTGCATGTTTCACTTCAAACTCTAATTATACATAATTTACATCGAGATAACGACTGCATATATGTAGCAAGTTATAAGACTGTCTAATGGAAGCCACTAAGCTTTGTTGATGTCACTAGCGACAGTCTCAAATATTAGCTCTTAAGTTAGGTGGGAAATATCTGGAAGAAACACCAGCAAGGGATTAGCAGCAAGGGATCTTTTATATGCACCATCCCACAGACAGGATAGTACATACCACGGCCTTTGATATACCAGTCGTGGTGCACTGACTATTACGAGAAATAGTCCAATGGGCCCACCAACGGGAATCGATCCCAGACCGACCGCGCATCGAGCGAGCGCTGTACCACTGAGCTACGTCTCGCCCAAATTAATAATAAAATCTGAACGACAAAACCGTTATCCGTTATCATAAACGTATCTTTTCACAGTGTAGAGTCGAATGGGCATTTGGCAAAATAGTGGTTGATTCCACGAATCTCTATCTAATTCCCTTGTCCATTGGAGGAGAACCACTCCCAAGGACGTACTTTACTGGACAATATATCTCTTTGACCGCCGCAAAGAGAACTGCCATTTCCAGACTAGTTTACTAAATCAAATATAGCATAGGACAAAGCTCGTTGGAATAAATACAGCTGTGATGACATGCACTCACCAATTACTGTCAAAACAGTGATGATTTCAGGTGTTCTCGAAAGATGTCACTTCATCTAAAATGATGAGAAATAATCGTGCAAGAGTTTCACCAACGAGAAGGTATGCACAAGTTCAAAATATGAAATAGTATCAGGCATCATTTTGGTCAGTGATGCATCGTATTTAATAGACATAGCCTCCAAATGTCTACTATAAAACTTACTGAATGTCCTCAAGAGTCCAGGAGGACAAGATAACCCCGATATAACAACTTCTGTGCCATAATGACATGGTGTTTGGAATTTGCATACAATGAGCATGGCCGAAGGTATCTTAGAAGTTGTGATAAGTAGAAGCCAAAGGCAGGAGACAAAATAAAACCTAACAACAAAATGTTTCCTATGTTTTTACAAATAACAAAATGTGTCAACAACTGAAATTAAGGCAGTCCCACGCCTCATAATGTATTCTATCGGCCTGCCACAATCCAAGTACCATCGAGCAGTACCTTCACTGATAACTATATCATAGCATGAAGATGTATAACGCGTTTTTTAGGAGTAGACATAATGCTATTTGAGTAAGCAACTCTTTTGGATACCAGACACAAACTACGTGTATTTATATTTCAGATATCCAGTAACAAACCATATTTACCAGCCTCCGTGGTTTAGTGATTAGCCCAGTGATTAGGTACATGTACTGGGTTTGCATTCCAATACTGGCTCCCACTCCGAGTGAGTTTTAACTTATTTCTGACTATCCACTAACAACGAATCATTATCCAACTGTCATGAAGAAACCGACCAGACAGCACAGCTCCGAATGTGCTTGAACCTTACTTGAATGTAAGCACGGAAATCAAGTTAAACTAAAAATAAAATACCCGATACTGCCTCGGACGCAGTCAGTAACAAGAATTCAAACTGCCCAGGGTGGACATGCCGGAATCTCTTTTGGATACAGGCATGGGAATATTGTGTGGATTTGGATCTTGACATGAAATTTGAAAATAGGATGGACATTATTAAACATATTAATATATAGCCGGATGTATGGCTGCTTAAATAGTATGAACACCGCAGACCAGATGATAGGCGTTGCTTTTTGACAGCTGGTGGTCACTGCAATAGGTATAGGCGACATCTGTTATTTGGACTCTAATTTTTATCCATTTTGCTTACTTCCAAAGTTTCATGTTATTTTATTATTATTATTTAAAAAAAATTATTTATTATTTTTATTGTTATTATTATTATTTAATTTAGTTTTTGTTGTTGTTTCTTCTGCATTCCTCCACTGCAAACAATTGACATACATGTAGTTTATAAATCATAATTTGATGAACAAAAACAACAGGAACAGCAGCAGCAGCAGCAGCAGCAGCAACAACAGCAACCACAACTACAACAACAACAGCAGCAGCAGCATCAATAAAACACACCCTCCCACCCTCCAAAAATAAAGAAAGAAACCACAAAAACAAAACAAAAACAAACAAAACCAACACCCTCCCACACACAAGAACTATATTAAGAAAATAATATCCGTTATAGTAAATGCAAGTCTATTTTGAATTTACGTCATGTAAGCATACTTTATTTGGAAATCTCAGTCGGTGTCCATGAGCCGCATATATACGTTATACACCATTATTACTATTTTGTTTTCGTGTTAAAAGCACACAAAAATGGTATCTGCATACACACAAGACACGTCTCGTTGCTATGGCGACAGTGAATGACGTCCGTATATAGCGATCGCTTCTATGACGACGTTCTATTTTCGATGTCGATTTGCATATTGCCACCTTTCGGCGACATAGTGATATCTTTATTTCGTACATAATTATATCGAGATGTAACATGAAAGATGACAAGCATGCATACATTAATAATTAAACTATCGGCTTTAAGGGAATAGACTAGAACCAAAAAATTAATTTTATTCATTTGGATTGCTGTTAGGATTTTTCTTCTTCTATGACTTTAAAAAATAATCTCAAAAGCATATAATATTTCTTCCTTTGATTTCGACATAACATAGACCCAGTAAGATTTAAACAGTATCAGGTATGCTTGATAAAAATCAAAATGACAATCGTCTGCTTTTTGAGTAGATTATCGTAAACAGAAAGCTGTAAGGAAATAAAATATGCGAGGCTGGCCGACGTCAATGCTAGCTGCCTAACACAACCAATGAACGTCTGGAACAAGCTATCGACAGCGAGGGCTTATGGGGAAAATAGATCAATACCTTCAACGTCATCGGATATTGACAATGGCGACCTTTATACATGATACGTAGATCTCTGCGATTTATCCGCAAAGAAAGACATCACCAGTTTACTATACGTTTCAACTTCTGGTGGCTATCGTCTGGTATTGCGTGCGTGCGTGTGTGTATGTATGTGTTGCGTGCACATTTCACGTCTGCAACACGCACAGAACACCATTGCAGACGAGAGATAGAGCAATTGATTTGCAGGATAAAGCGTGACGCGCCAATATTCAGCACACTATGTGTTCTTTTGTTTTTAGCATGTCTGGAATCCTGCTACAGATGTTTCGTGATGTGCAAAAATAGCTTAGCGCTGTAAGTGTTTGGCAGACTAGATGAAAACCAACTGGTGTGTGCTGGATAGTAGTAGTTTTTTTGTTGTTCTGTTGCAGAGAGACTCTCTTCGGATGTAGGCCTACGTTCGGGTCTCTATTTTGTTCAAGGTGGACTGAAAAAAACCCCGATGTATTCACTTCAAATAATTATCGAGATCGCTTCTTCCAGGCTAGCCAGAGATACAAAATGAATGCCTGCACTACATATTAACAGCGGTAAGATATTCTGCCAGGCGATGCCGAGTGCCTCGGACTGCGAGGATGTAAATAATAAACAAGAAAAACATCTCCTGTATCGACTGAGCAGTGACGAGAGCGCGCGGAGTGGAAGTGGAAACAGCACGCGCAGTGCCGTCTCTCACGGGCCAAAAGACCATCTGTCCGTGCAGCACGTGAAGAAACAAGAGCAGACGAACATGCAAGAGAAGGTGTCTCCCCGCATTGACGTCACGGATTACTATCCGGACGGAGGGTGGGGATGGGTGGTGGTGGCTGCGGCCACCCTGGTGCACGTTCTCTGCAGCGGTTTCCATTTTGCGTTCGGAGCGCTCTTCCTTGAGATTCAACAGGAATTCAACACAAAAAATATTGAAACGGGTAAGAAAATTGTGGTTTGCGTGTGTGTGTGTGTGTGTGTGTGTGTGTGTCTGTGTGTACGTGTGTGTATGTGCCCGTCTCTGTCTCTCGCTCTTTCTCTCTCTCTCTCTCTCTCTCTCTCTCTCTCTCTCCGTGTGTATGTCTGTCTCTCTTCCCCTTTCTCCCTCACATCTCTCTCTCTCTCTCTCTCTCTCTCTCTCTCTCTCTCTCTCTCTCTCTCTCTCTCTCTCTCTCTCTCCCCCTGTGTGTGTGTGTGTGTGTGTGTGTGTGTTTGTGTGTTCGAGTAGATTTTGATAACTGATACTGCTGTTGTTACTATTACAATAGTTGGAGTAGTACAAGGTGCTTCTAAAAGGCATTTATAGTTTCTTCTTTTGACGTTATTTGTTGCTATTTTATCGTCTGATGTCAGACTTGATTATGGGTAATATAGTAGCATATTTTAAAATGTCCAAAATTAGCGCGAAATACTTTGAAAGTGTACCAACGGGCCGGATGTAGCTCAGTGGTAAAGCACACCAACATAAATAACACAGAAAGTATTTTATGTACATTATATTTCACATTGGTGCCATGTTACAGTAATTAAATGTCAAAATGTAAACCACCATATGACAACGAACAAAATAGACGACATGACACATGCGTGTCCATATTTAGCTTGTGATTATTAGATACTGTATATGACGCTTGTTACGGCGTGTTTTACCACGTGCTTTTGTCAGCCACTTGGGTTGATTTGAGGAAAAGACAACACAGTTACAGCATGTGACTCAATAGCCCGAGTACTCTGACTAAGTGAGCTAGGCGGACATTTGGACATAAACACGCTCTCATTACAGTCAGAGACCAAGCTATGTATTTTGTTTGGCAATTGCCGACAACCAAAATGTTGTCAAAGATTTCCGCTCTAATACCACAACAATCCTATGTTTGACGTCAAATACATTTACATCGACCATTTTCGAATTACTTGATTAAAAAAAATTCAGATATTAATCACTAATACACACACTACAGAAAGAAACCCGACAGCACCCACATTCGGCTAAGCTTCGGCAAACTCCGGACAGCAGAATTCTAAGTTTTCCGACCTATATCGTGACGTTGCGTCACATGATCGCCCACTCAGCCATTCAGTCTTCCAGAGGCCGTCTCAAAACCACAAGTGCCCGAAAATGGTCGAAGTAAATGTATTTGACGTCAAACATAGGATTGTTGTGGTATTAGAGCGGAAATCTTTAACAACTTTTTGGTTGTCGGCAATTGTCAAAAAAATAAATAGCTTGATCTCTGACTGTAATGAGAGCGTGTTTATGTCCAAATGTCCGTCTAGCTCTCTTATAGTCAGAGTACTCGGGCTAGTGACTCAATAGAATGTACACTCACAAAGGTGGCATTCGATATCATTATTTCGATATCCAGTGAACATATAGTAGCCATACATTCGCACGCACGCACGCACGCACGTACGGACGGACGGACGGACGCACACACTAACACACCACAGAGAGAGAGAGAGAGAGAGAGAGAGAGAGAGAGAGAGAGAGAGAGTGGGGGTGGGGGGAGAGGGAGAACGGAACAGAAAAAAAAAAAAAAAAAAACTTTATCCTGCAATCACTATATATATGCCAAGATATGATGACTAGATAAATTTCTATATTTTCGGTCATTGACCAAAAAATATAGTTTATGATCAGCATAGGAATGTTATATTGTTAAAGGGACATTCCTGAGTTTGCTGCATTGTAATATGTTTCCGACTAATAAAATATTTCTACGATTAAACTTACATATTTAATATATTTTCTTGTTTAGAATATCAGTGTCTGTATATTCAATGTGTTTCTCGTAGTCTTAATATTTGTAAGAAGCCCAAACTGGACTTTGTCTTCAAATAATTTCGTACGTACGACAAAAACATTATTTTAGGAAATAAGGTGAAATTTAACCTAGTACACATATTAAAAAGATCATAAACACGTTTAATATACAGCCACTAATATTTTATGCAGAAAAATCTATTCGATGTGTAATTACAATCGTTAAAAAGTCTCTATTAGTCGACAACATATTAAAAAGTGCAGCAAACTCAGGAATGTCCCTTTAAGAGTTACTTATTATTTTATTTTTAGTTCATTATTTTGATTTTTAAAACCATACTGCAGACCATTTTTAATTTTAAAATAAGAAATAAATTGTTGTTATATAAGAATTGTTTTGCTTTGGTGTATGAATATTATAGATCTTCGCCATTCTACCCTTCGCAGGATAAAGCCGATATCTTATCGGCCTCGGTGGTGTTGTGGTTAAGCCATCGGAAATGAAGCTGTTAGGTACAGGGTTCACCGCCCGGTACCGGCTCCCACTGAAGCGAGTTTTAACGACTGTGGGTAGGTGTAACCCACTGTCCTGGACACAGACCAAATAGCTGAGGTGTGTGCCCAGGGCAGCGTGCTTGAACCTTAATCGGATTTAAGCATGAAAATAAGTTGAAATGAAATGAAATGAATGAATGAAGACCCTAACCATTTATTCTCTATTTATTCTCTAACTCTGGGCGTTACACAAACGGCAAATGAGGCACATGTAATAGGAATATATTACAGTGACAACATGGGCTTTACAAGAGATAATAATATTATGTACTATCATATTATCATGCAACCATGCTTCCTACTGACCTGATAACCCCTACCTGATAATTCGAAGTGTTATCATGTCACTAGGAAATGAGTTGTGCGCATGACGAATATTTGCTAAATTTTCTGGTAGATCGTTTTCTCATTTTTCAAACATCCATTTACAGCAATAATTGTTGAACTGCATAAATAAATAGAACATTTACACTTCCTGTAACATCAAATTACCTCTTATTTTTTAATTCTCCATTATTCGCTCCCATTCGGAACTAGCCAGCGTTTTTAATTAAACATTTTGAAACAAAAACGCAAGTAGTTTCGTGCAAAGAATGTTTCTAGTTTCTACACGATAAAATTAATAGTTTCTATACCGCTTTTGACTGAAACATATTACAAAAATATAACTTGAAAGGGGTTGCATGATATATAGAATATCAGGTTATTACGTTTTGATATCGTGGTTATTTGGCGAGGTTTTGATAACGGTGTAACAGGCGAGCTTCAGCGACTGGACTGAATGTCAGTAGTGTCAAATTTATTGCCAGTAACACGGTCAGCTTTTGACTTTGGATTGGGGGTTTGTTTGCAATCACTATTACTGTTACTCTTTGTATGATTCTTTATTTGTTTCCATGAACATATCACAATACATACGTGCATGCATATATGCACACACACGCGCATCCATTCGTATAGAAACACAGACACAAACATACGTGATACATACTATTACACGCGCACGCACACGCACGCACAGACACACAGTAACATGCATACATACATGCATGCATCAATACATACATACACTATATAGATATTCATACATCATCACATATACACATACATAACTACACACACATACTATCATTACATAACTGTATTTGCGCGTGTTAATCTACACAGATACAAGACGTAAGAAAAGCCTTTGACAAGGCTTGTTTCTCATTTTCTCGCAATCGATCGGTCCTGATCTGTGCGACTATTTATAGATGGAGTACTAACATATTTATCGATTTCCCATCCTCGGCTCGCTGTTTCTTTAAGCAGTGTTCGAATTGTTCAATTGCCAACTGTCCATGCTTGTTTCTGCACGCTTCTCAAACAGGGCAAACTGGCCACGGTGGCAGCACTAGTGGTGGCGGGGCTAGACGTAGCTCACTTGTACAGCGCTCGCTTGATGCGCGGTCGGTCTGGGATCGATCCCCGACGTTGGACCAGTTGGGCTATTTCCCGTTCCAGCCAGTGCACCACGACTGGTATATCAACGGCCGTGGTATGTGTTATCCTGTCTGTGGGATGGTGCATAAAAAAGATCCCTTGCTGCTAATCGAAAAGTGTAGTCCATGAAGTGGCGACAGCGGGTTTCCTCTCTTAATATCTGTGTGGTCCTTAACCATATGTTCGACGCTATATAACCGTAAATAAAATGTGTTGTGTGCATCGTTAAATAAAACATTTCCTTTCTTCACTACAAGACTGGCATTTCCAGTCAGTGTACCACGACTGGTATATCAAAGGCCGTGGTATGTGCTGTCCTTTCTGATGAATGGTGCATATAAAAGATCCCCTGCTACTAATGAAAAAATGTGGCGCATTTCCTCTAAGACTATATGTCAAAATCACGTTCCCATGTTCAGGGATTCGTGATGACATTCAAAAACATTTATGGCAGACATATCTACTAAATACGATGCATCACTAACCAAAAATATGGCTTATGCTTTTTCATAGTTTGAATTTGTGTATACGTGTTCTCTCTCTCTCTCTCTCTCTCTCTCTGACAAACATCTGATATCATTACTGTTTTGACAGTGATTCAGGAGTGTATGTCATCACAGCTATATTTATTCCAATATGTTCTGTCCTGTGCTAGTTTTGATTTAGTAAGTCGTCTGGAAGTGGCTGCCCCCTTTAAGCAGTGCAGTAAAGGATCTCTGGAATGGCTGTCCTCCTGTAGACGAGGCACTAGATATAGTCATGGAATCAACAAATATTTTGCCAAATCCCCTTTCGACTCTGCTTTGTGCAGAAATACGGTTTTGGTTATGGATGACGGTTTTGTCATCATGAATTCAGTTACAACATTAAAAAAAAAATCACAATAGGGGGCGGACTGCTCCAGTTAATTACTATCAGTGTCAAGCGTGTCGTCTGTATTATTTGAGTCTATATTGAAGATGCGATCATATTATCTGATTAACCATAGTAAACTATTACCAAATATATTTTCCCGTAACGGCAACCTGAGTTTGCGTTGGAACAAGTTTCGTTCTATTAAGCCAATTTTTGTAAACAGCGTATACATGGTATATGAAGCAGAATGAATAACTGTTCTGTCATACGTTTGAAATAGATAATAAAATTGTGTTAAAAATACACGCTTATTAAATCCTGTTTTACTGTTTAACCCTAAAATGCAGAAAAAGGAATTCGATTTAAAAAAAAAAAAAAAAAAAACCACCTAAAAATAACCGGATCAGTCATAATCGCTTCATTCCGCAAATAATGAGGTATTTTTATATTTTAATTATGTGCTTACGTCACTTGAGTTTAGGTTACAAGACTCTTCGAAATGCGTTGCCCAGTTGGCATTACGTGTTTAGTCTAATCATCTATGCTGAAAGACGAATAGAGAGATAAAGTAATTCATTGAAGAAAATACAATCTGTAAAGGGAGTAATGTAATTTCTTAAAAGCTTAAGATCATCTTTTGGAAAAATAACAATGTTTGAGTAGGTGGCCGTTTAAAACGCACCGTCCGTCTTCATTTAATGTTTGCAGATCCTTCCAAGTTTCTATTTTCAAGGCTGTAAAAAAAAAAAAAAAAAAAAAAAAAAAAAAATAGTAATAAACATTTTATTTGTGTCCTTAAAAGTTCACTACAACTTTCCCTTCAATAGAATTTTATATGTGCAGACTATAATGCAGCAACAGAAATGTGGATATTGTCTAGCCTATATAGTTTTACATGCTTTCTTTTGTCTCACCCATCCCGCATTCTCATGACGTGTAGTTACTCTCTAAAACTCAAATATTGTTATTTGTTTAGTGTGTGTGTTTTTTGGTGGTGTTTTTTGGGGGGTGGGGGTGGGGGGTGGTCCTTTCTTTATTTATTAAATATGTCTTTATTATTTCTTTCTTTCTTTCTTTCTCTTTCTTTCTTTCTTTCTTTCTTTCTTCTTCTTATTATTATTATTATTATTGTGTTTTTTTTGGTTTCCCCAAACTCGATAGTCTGCCTCATCCAAATCCTGGTTTCCCCAAACACGTTAGTCTGCCTCATCCAAATCCTGGTTTCCCCAAACACGTTAGTCTGCCTCATCCAAGTCCTGGTTTCCCCAAACACGATAGTCTGCCTCATCCAAGTCCTGGTTTCCCCAAACACGATAGTCTGCCTCATCCAAGTCCTGGTTTCCCCAAACACGATAGTCTTTTATCTCTTATAGTTTTATGTGCCACAGTTTACTGTTGTACATAGGCACACCATTTACATATCTATATAAAGTTAGAACAACATGTACGTTAGTGTGGCAGAAGTGTGCCTGAATTCATTTTAAGGAAATCACGGTTAAAGTTTGTTTTGTTTAAACATTGCTCATTGCTTAATTAATCATCAGCTATTTGATGTCAGACATTTGGTTATTCTGAAACGCAGTCTTCAGAGGAAACCTTCTATATTTTTCTATCAGCAAGTGATCTTTAATATACACTTTCCAAGACAGGAATTGTGGTTAAAAAGGCGATTTTAACATGTAAACGTTAAATGACTTTATAAAAGAAGAAAACAAGATATAAATATACACATACGAGTTAAAACAGATAAGCAGGATCAAGTTTGTTTATCAATAGCCCAGCACATTGTCATCAAGTCTGTTGAGTGTCTGTGTTAATTGCGGCACTTGGTCTTCAGAGTGAGAGAAGAAACCCACAGACGTCTCATAAATTCATCTTGCAGACTAGCAGATATTTTACTTGATACCAATCGTGATAATAATAAAAAAATAAAATAAATGTACTAAATTCGTTGAACACATATTATATCTGACTTTTCGGGGTTACTTGACTGTATCTTTTTATTGTTAAAAATTTATTGTAGGATTATTATTATTTTCATAATTTTCTTAAACTATTTGTCGTACTTCATTATTGGTTCAGTGCACCACGACTGGTACATCAAAGACCGTGGTATGTGTTATCCTGTCTATGGGATGGTGCATATAAAAGATCCTTTGCTGCTAATCGAAAAGAGTCGCCCATGAAGTGGCGACATCGGGTTTCCTCTCTTAATATCTGTGTGGTCCTTAACCATATGTCCGACGCCATATAACCGTAAATAAAAATGTGTTGAGTGCGTCGTTAAATAAAACATTTCCTTCCCTCCTTCCTTCATTATTGGTTCACTGTTAAAACATTCACTTCTCACATGTTCATCCATACTTAACAAGATAAAGTGTAACTGGTACCATAACGATGAAACAAGTACATGACAATTTTTTCACGTCTTCTACGTCGTTGGTCATATAACCATGGAGATAACCATATAAATTGTTTGTTTAATAGGTAACCTATCTGAAAGGTTATCTCCATGGTTATAACCAATACATAGTTTGATGCGTTGCATTACGTTCACCAATTTTGGATTTTGGTTTACTATATTCAATATGGAAACTACCTAACGGTGCTAAGAAAGAAGTAAAGTAATTGTTTATAAATTGTAATGTTTAAAAACTCAGCACACAACACATAACTTCAGAATAATTCGAACGCGGGTGATTATTGTCTCAATTCCGTTGGCAGTTTTGTACAGGTCTAGCGGACACCAAGAAATTAAAACATTTTGTAAATGGTTCTATTTGTTTTAAAATGCCATAATTGTCTATTTGGTGAAAATCCCAAATAACTGTGCCCTGATTGGGTTTAAACAAACAAACAAACAAACAAACAAAAAATATATATACTTCTTCTTCTTTTCTTCTTTTCGTTCCTTCTTGTAATGATATCATAGGGAGATGTTTGCTGCCAGGATGAATCTCACAGTGACATTAATTTCACTAAACATAATATACTTACGTGTAGCGGGCATTTTAATCGTCTCATTTGCTGTAACGTTATCAACCGTACACTCAAAGTGGTGACATACCACTATCCGTAACAGTAATGGAATAGCGGCCTCGGTGGCGTCGTGGTTAGGCCATCGGTCAACAGGCTGGTAGGTACTGGATTCGAGTCGAGACATGGGATTTTTAATCCAGATACCGACTCCCAAACCCTGAGTGAGTGCTCCGCAAGTCTCAGTGGGTAGGTATAAACCACTTGTACGACCAGTGATCCATAACTGGTTCAACAAAGGCCATGGTTTGTGCTATCCTGCCTGTGGGAAGCAGAAATAAAAGATCCCTTGCTGCCTGTCGTAAAAGAGTAGCCTATGTGGCGACAGCGGGTTTCCTCTAAAAAAACCCACACAGTGTCAGAATGACCATATGTTTGACGTCCAATAGCCGATGATAAGATAAAACATCAATGTGCTCTAGTGGCGTCGTTAAATAAAAACAAACTTTACAGTAACGGAATGCTTGCGAAACCTCTCTATTCCTTTAACAGTTGTGGGTTTGTTTTTCGTTTTTGCTAAATACTGACAAAATAATTATCTAGATTTATTTTATTTAAATCTGTAATTTGTATTTATGATTTTTTTAAATTGTAATTTCAAACCGAAGGAAATCAAAAGGAGGTGGACTGGGTTGAATAATTTGGCGTGCCTCATATCCATAGTATATTTAATGCCTTTGTTGATTTGGCGTTCAGCACTTACATCCATCGGTATTTTGTGGATCTTCTCTGATAACTGATCTTTCATTTTTTCTTTGTTTTTGCTACAAATGACTTTATTATTATTATTGTTAGCCAAAGCGAACCCCTTATACAGTGCTTTCTGCTAACGGTAAACATATAAGGTCGAAGGAAACGTCACCGTGCGCTGGGAGCTAAATTGAGAGCGTTTCAGCATCTGCTCTGACGTCACGTCGGACTGACGAATGTAGACAAAGCAGGGACTGAGAGACAGTGCATCAACCTTTGGTATCGATTTTACTCGAGCCGACTGACTGACATATTTCGCCAGAATCAGGCTATAATAGTTAGCCAGAAACAAGCTCTCGGTGCTATCAAAAGTGTGCTGGTTTTGTGTGTATTAACACTAACGATGCGTCGAAGGCCAAGATGGAATAGCGTACGTAGGTTGTGGTTTTGTTAACAATAAAGGAGAAGATGAAGAAGAGTTTAGCATTCCAACACAGTGTTTATTCAATGATAATTAGGAAAGGAAAAGAATGTTTATATATATATAACACAACCTAAGATTAAACTACAGCTATTTGATGTAGACCTAATGTAAAGTTATTCTGGTCGAGAGAGAGAGAGAGAGAGAGAGAGAGAGAGAGAGTGAGTGAGAGTGTGTGTGTGTGTGTGTGAGGAAACCTGCTACCGCTACATAGGTCACTTATACCTATAAAACAGCAAGGGATCTTTTAGATGCACTTTTTCTATAGTATAGATAAGACAATGGTAGGACAATGGTTAGGACGTGGAAAACCCGAGTCCCTCGAAAACAATCAATCGAAAACAACAAAACAAAAAGAAAAAACCCACCAAAAAAAAAAAAAAAATACACGCATTTCCACCGCGGGGTAAAAGAAAAACAAAGCATGTAACAACGGTTACACTAAACGTTTTCAATGGTGTTCAGTATTCGGTCTGAAAATGGTATTTGAATATTCGATGGAAATGACGAGCGAATATTGGAATATTCGAATATCAACTTACTAATACTAACGGGTCTTATAGAAAACCGTGGCTCTTGCTATAAATAGCAGTCATAAAGCACTCGACCTAGTGGGGGATGGGGAAAAACAACCACCTTTGTACATTTATTGGGGTCTATGACCCGTCGCACCTCCAGTAACAATACTGTAACTGCATGCCATCATTAAAACCTATGAAAGACATAACACTAATTAATAGGCTTACTTAATTCCTGGAATTATTTACCGTCTTTTCATATATTTGTATATTCATTAGCATTAGCTAAAATTTGTTTTATTTAACGACACCATTAGAGCACATTGATTTATTAATTATCGACTATTGGATGTCAAACATATGGTCATTTTGACTCAGTCACAGAGAGGGAACCCGCTACATTTTTCCATTAGTAGCAAGGAATCTTTTATATGCACCATCCCACAGATAGGATGGCACATACCACGGCTAGTCGTGGTGCACTGGTTGGAACGAGAAATACCCCAATGGGCCCACCGATGGGGTTCGATCCTAGACCGACCGCGCATCAGGCGTGCGTTTTACCACTGGGCTACGTCCCGCCACTACAAAGCATTAGTATGCTTTTCTTTCCTTGTCGTTGGGATTTTCTTCTTGTTTGGTGGTCGAGCGCACGCCTGAGGTGTGAGATGTCGTTGGATAGGATAGATCCCATCGTCTTCTATCACATCACATTCATCTCTCGTTAGGCGCAGAATCCAGTCTAGCGAGCAACCGCGATCGCTCGCTCTTCTGATCATGCATCTGTTGTCAGCTTTGCCCAGTGATAAAGCGCTCGCTTGGTGCGCGGTCGGTCGGTGGGTCCATTGGGCTATTTCTCGTTCCAGCCAGAGCACCACGACTGGTATATCAAATGGTATATGCTATTATGTCTGCGGGATGGTGCATATAAAAGATCCCTTGCTACTAATGGAATAGTGTTGCGGGTTTCCTCTCTAAGACTATTTAAGAATTACTAAATGTTTGACATTCAATAGCTGATGATTAATAAAATATTGTGCTCTAGTGGTGTCGTTAAACAAAACTAACTTTAACTTACTGTGTTAACAGTCATCTTAAATGTCGGTATTGATGTGTTGTTAAATTTTAACAGACTAGCGACACAGTTGGGGGGGGGGCTGGGGCGGATCTAGAGGGGGGTCCAAGGTGTCCGGACCCCCCCCCCCCCCTCAAATTTGATAAGTGCCCCTTTTATTTAGGATTTTTAGGTTTTTTACAAATTTATTTATTCTGTCAATGTATAGAACACTGTAGAATACGTCTGCCAGCGTCCCTGTTGTAGCACTATTATATTATGGTCCATGTGAACCGTGTGTAATTTTTCAATAATGCCTTTTCGTAATGTTATGGTGCCCTTTTTGTCTTGGACCCCCCCCCCCCTCATCAGAAAAGCTGGATCCGCCCCGGAGGGGTCGAGTCATGCACGCCGAAAATATATTTGGGGAAAAATTGCTTGATCACCACACCATTGCACATGCGCGTGTAAAGCAAGTTGAATACGCTTTTAAACGAGTTGTAAGACAAATGGCTCATAGTGTTAAGTGTTAAAGTCGTAGACCCTAGTTTCAGCCAAGTTTGGTTAATCTACAAACTGTAACACATTTGGATACAGTTACAATACAGTGAAGCAAGAGTCTGTGACGTTGAAACGGGGAAATACCCTTTAACATTGACTAGAGCTCGTCTCCATAACCGTTACTTCTTGTTAAGTTCTAAGATCACTACCCATCTGACACCATCAGACAACCAAAGAGACCAAGTGAAAACTGATTTTATTTCTAACTACAGCAATATATAAAACAAACAAAGAAAAACAGTGTGCAAATTAATGTGTGCTGACAAGGTTAGCCCTTCCTCCCAGGTGCCAACAATTAAACATAAACGCTCTTATCTCAGCACTGAGAGAGACACGGGTTTGCTAATTACACACATCCGGACCAGTATCTCCCCTCCCAAGTAGAAACTATTTTATATGGCTTAATTTACCCCCTTGAACTTGAACTACGAATTTAAAGTTAACCCCATATATTCTAACAATGATTAACCCCATATATCCTAACACTTCTCAAATATACGTACGTTTTTGAAAAATATGAAAAATGTATTTCGTGGTATTAGAAACACCAGGCTTGGTGCTTATAAAACTTTTAGAGTCTTAGACTCAAAACTCTAATAGACCCTGAGGTACTAATGTCATGACCACGCCATACAAATTGTATGCGTGTGACGTCATTAGAGATTGGGTCTGGACTCTAAAGGTTTTATAAGCACGAGCCCAGGTTGAACAGAAATACTTTGGTAGTATGGAAAAGGATATTCTAAACAACAAAATGTAAGCAATGTCTGATTTCAATTATTTAAATAAAGGCTCTAATGGTGGAAAATACGATTGTAGTGTTTAAAAACAAGCGTCTGTCACTTTAATTAATATATATCCACTTTTGTTTTTCAGCATGGCTCGGAAGCGTTGGTCTTGGAATATCTTTGTTCGTGACTCCGTTCATCACAATCATATGCCGCAGAAAGAGCCCTCGCCTCTACGCCGTGATAGGAGGATTGATCTGTGCCCTTGGTTGCCTTTTCCTTGCCTTTTCAACCCAACCAGAACAACTCTTTATAAGCCACTGTGTTGTTATGTCGCTCGGGAGTGGCATCACCATTGCGACCGCAAATATCATGGTGGGAAGGTACTTTCGGCGAAGGCGTGAAATAGCGGAAATGATTCTCATTGGTGGAACCGGTGTTGGAACTGCACTAATGTCCGTGCTGTTTAAAACGTTAATTAGGTAGGTACATATATTACAAATATATATACACTATATTTGGTCAAACAATGTATACAGAATTCAGCCCGTCCACCTGTCAAGGACCTTTAAATTATTTTTTCAATAACAACAGGCTTTGGACCCCCTCTGTTAAAACATCCTGGATCCGCGCCTGGTATATATGTATATTACTTAAAATATCAGAGATACATTTATAATGTCAATTTCAAAAACAGCAACTGCTACAGGCTTGCAGTTACTATGGCCTAGCGACGTCAGAAATGTGCGATAACAATATTGTTATAGCTTATGCCATAAATATATACAATAAACGGTTACATAATTATCGTGTTATTTCATGCTATCTTTATTGCATGAGTTATAACAGTATTGTTATGGCACACTCTTGACGTCATTATGTCAAAATATCGGTTCGAGATAAACGTTAGGGTTGTTAATAATAAATAATTGTCATGAAACAATTTTTCGACCTCGAAATATTCATGGGCTCTTGGGAAAGGAATGCTTCGTTAACGACAGGTCAGCATATTTTAAACTACAGCTACTTGATGCCTATCGTATGGTTATTTCGACATTTAGGAGAGAAAGAAAGAAAGAGAGAGAGAGAGAGAGAGGGAGAGAGAGAGAGAGAGAGAGTGGAGAGACACAGACATACTGACAGACGGGGGGGGGGGGGCATTGCCACCATACAGGCTACCCGTACTCTTAAAGCAATAAGTAAAGGAAGAAAATGTTTTATTTAACGACGCATTCAACACATTTTATTTACGGTTATATGGCGTCAGACATATGGTTAAGGACCACACATATAGATAGCTGAAGCCCGCTGTCGCCACTTCATGGGCTACTTTTTTCGATTAGCAGCAAGGAATCTTTTATATGCACCATCCCACAGACAGGTTAGTACATACGACATTTGATATGCCAGTCGTGGTACACTGGCTGGAACGAGAAATAGCCCAATCCCAGACCGACCGCGCATCGAGTGAGCGCTTTACCACTGGGCTGCGTCCCGCCCCCTTAAAACAATAAGGATTCTTTCCGACAGACATAACAATACAAATCACGAACTTTGATGTTTAAGGCGTGAGGGACTGGTTGGGACGTGATAACCGTCAAGTCCATTTACAGCGGTCGATTCTGCGACCAATTACACCTCGGGTGAGCGGGTTTTTTTTATTCCCCCCCCCCCCCCCCACCCCCCACACACACACACTCCGGATCTCGAGATTGCAAAATGTTAAGGGTTACGGGCCTGAAGTAAAATATAATATCTGTAACATTGGGTTTTTTCAGCACCGTCCGTTGGATGCATGGACTGCAGTGTATTGCTGGCCTTCTGATTCTCACCATCATAGCAGGAGCACTTTACCGCTCAGCATCGCTGTATCATCCGCGGCGAAAAGTAATCCTTCATTTGAAAACTCAGAAGAAAAACCGCCGCGACAGAGAAGCAGAGAAACCACCATATCTGGACTTCAGCGCGCTGAAGATGCGCTCTTTGCAGGCTCTCCTGTTGATATCGGCAGTTATATCTCTGGGAATTCACATCCCTTTTGTCATAATGGTAGGTGTTTTGTTAAGGTGTTATTTTCCAAACTTTGTGTTATCACTGTTAAGGAAGGCTCAGATTGTCAACTGGCACGACGAAATTGGCCATCTCGATGTTGTTATGTTTTTGTGTTACGGTGTTATTTTCCAAACTTTGTGTTATCACTGTTATGTTAAGGTCAAACTGTCAACTGGCACGACGAAGTTGGCCAACTCGACGGTTGCGTTGTAATTTTTCGAACTGAAAACTTGCCATAGATGTGCTCAGATTAACAACTAATCGGTCGTAGAAGTCATATATGCCGAAAATCGAGTTGTAAGAGCGACCAGACTAGCAACTGGACAGTCGTAGATAGTCGTGAGAGCAGAAAGTTGGCCAACTTTGTCGTGACAGTTGGTAGCCTGAGTATAGAATAAGAGATTATGAAAATATGTCTTTCGCGTTACCTGAGCAATGTTAGTGTACCATGGCCATGCATGGTTATTCAGAAAGAGCAACTTCTGCATTTGTAGCAGGTTTCCTATCTCGCTATAATACAGTTATGTCGTGCTTATATATCAAGGATATTTGACACACTTTACTTTTATTGTAAAAAAATAGCTCAATGCACCTTAGTTATGCGTTGTTAGTGTACCATAGTGTACCTCGTGCATCATATATTTTATTTTTTGAAACAAGTGCAGCACATTATTGTGAACTAATTTTTACAAATAATTTATTCAGAACTCTATATATCAGTTGATTAGGCTCAAACACTCATTTTAACAAGTGCCTACGTAAGGATTTCGTTATCCTTAATATGCACACCTGTTGGTATTTTTTAAATTTGCATTTCAGAGAAAATGTTTTACCATTAATTTGTATACTATTAACGATGCAGAATTAGTCGGACAGAAAGCACCTACAAAAAAATAACAAAAAACCCCAAACAAGCAAACAAAAAAACAAACAAAAAACAACCTTCATTTAATTGCGTCATAATACAGCTAAGTCGTGTGTGTTTATTTCAAAATGACTTCCTGTCCCGAGTCAGACCCCCGATCTTATCGGAAGCCGGACTCGGGATAGGCGCGTTCGAAACCATAGAGGTATACAGACACGTTAAATACCTAGTCAAGTTAAGTCAAAATGACATTTTCAAAGAGCAAAGGGCTGTTACACCGTAGAGTTTTGCCACTAACGGATTTAACAGTTAACAACGGGAGTTGCATCCCCTTGCACCCAGACAAGTAAGATACCGACACAGTGCCATGTAATGGTTAGTTAAGCCCACAAGCTTTTGAAACATGTAAATTGGAGTCGTCTCTATAAAGACCATAATGCCACGTATCTGTCTATCGTCTGTTAGTTTGTATAGATGAGCAACAGTATATTGATGGCGCAGAATTGACACTTTCATTTACCCAATTTGAAAGCACTGTTTCCTGTCTTGGTCGAGTTTCTCAAGAACGTTTTGACTTATTACCTGTAGCTATTCTAAGATTCATTCCAAACATTTTCCTTAGGGAGGAGTTTCATTACTGCTAGGCTATATTTATGAGCATATGGACATAGAGCTGCGATATTTTTTTTTATTGAACTTCTTATTTAGAGGTTTCATATTAACTAAAGACACTATAACATCACATTTATAAACTTCACTGATTGCTTCAATCCCAACCTTTGAGACAGTACCTCTTCAACATAAAAATAATATTTAGGTCAAACAAAATACATTTCTGGTCTTTGGTCAGCGCGCGCGTCGATTTTGACATTTTAAAATTTTATTTCCCGCGGTTTGATGTCGATATTTGCCGGGCTTTCCTTGCTATGACATAAATAACTGCAGTTAGGGCCAAAATGCCATCGCGCATGAACTAGGACGTGCATTCTGATTTCAATTTAAATATACCCCTTATTTCGGTATACCCACCTTTTCTGTGCAATCCATGCTTTTAAAAAAAATCTGGATTTTTATCTGACCAGAGACCGACTTCTTTTTGAGGGCCTTACTATATTGGCATGGTTGGTTTGTTTGCCATACACACATTTCTATGCAACAGTGATGTGCTAAGATTCTGTTTTGTAAACATGTGTCAGTGTTTTTCCTAAGTTAGCCATGCCATAGGTGTAAGAAACGGGAGGGGGAAGAGAAGAGGGGAACTGACCTCCAACTCTAAAAGATAATGCATTGCCTCCCCACATCTGAAGAATTAATAACCTCCGTGCACATTGTCACGCACGCACACGAACGCACGCACACACACACACACACACACACACACACACACACACACACGGTAGTTATCGTCTGATGCCAATGCTACATAAGATTAGATATTACTGGCTGGAATACAACTAGTAGACTTAAAAAACAAACAAAAACAGTAGTAGTTTTCAGGAATAGGAACAGCGCGTATGAATATGCTGGTATGAATATGCTGTCTCGGACCAATCATCGGAATTTGTTTCATAACGCTACAGGCCTCGATGGCGTAGTTTAGATAGCCGATGTGTGTATACAGTGCAGCGTACTTGCACAATAACTAAAAAACCAAGTTACAATTGAAATGAAAAATGTATGAAGCTATACCTGTATTGTGTATTCTTATAGAATTTCTTTTTTGTTTCAGTTAAAGAGTGCGTGTACACACAAAATCGTCGCAGACAAACTGCTATTGCTCAATGTGTATCTGGGAACCGGGTTCATCGTGGGCTGCTTTGCCTTTGGTTACATCACAGTGAGAAACAGTAACGAGTGTTCAATCTCCAGACGCCATCTTTGTCAGTCGTCTTCGATTCTGTGCGGAGTCTTCACATTATTGCTGATCATGGCGGAAGACAGTAACGCGCATGCGTTGTATGCGTGGGGCTATGGAATTTGCTGTGGTGCCTATTACTACAGTTTTAAGATGTATCTGTATGAACTAATGAAATCAAAACTTATGGAAAGAGCCTGGAGTTATGTTGCCGGTGCACAGTGTATTCCTTTCCTTGTGGGTGCGCCAGTATCAGGTACGTGTTTTGTTTTCTAATCATTAAAATGTATATTTTAAAAAAAGCCTTTGATGTCTTTAAAACACAATTAAATTGTGTCATACAGCGTTAAGGGAACGGCACAGGAAAAGTCGAATATATCGGCATATTGTCAATATTTGGTAACTCAAGCTATAAGCGATTGGACGCCTGGTCTGGTGTTAATAAATGAAACACACTGCTGATATAATCCTATAGGCCTTTTTTGTTTGCTTATCCAAAAGGCTGTGAGACGATGTTTTTGATGGTGGTGATAGTTGTTTGTGTAGTGGTGGTGGTGGTGGTGGTGTGGGTGTGGGAGGTCTTTAAAAAAATGTCCTTTTGATAGAGGCTATTTTTAGAAACATAACATGATGGTGTTTTGCAATTTAAAATGTGTTTCCTTGCATACTCTGGACTAACTGGTCCTGAATCTGGTGTAACAAAGATTCCTTGGTTACGAACTTCCATAGGCGTCTGAAGATGCCAACAACTGGAGGGGTAGGGGTGGGGTTGTAGGGGTCAAGCCTCGATACTTTCTTACGTTTATGTCAGCTCTAAAGATATGTGGATATCAACGAGAATGAAGGAAAGGGACAGTGTGGGATGCGGCACAAAACAAAAACAAACAAAGAAACAAACAAAATCTGAACAAAAGTATTATTTTCTGTCTATATTGAAATTACCCCCATTTTTCTTACTCAACTTCTAAATTATTACTGTTTACGCCATCGTCATCATTATTGTTGCTGTTATTAATTTTAATACTATTATCATTTCAGCATATCTCTCAGAGGCATATAAGACAGATGCAGCCGGATACATTTTTGCTGGTGTGGTCATGCTTATCGGAGGACTACTTTTTTACGCCATGCCATTCTTCGAAAGTCATCCTTCCAATCAGGAAGAACTACAAAAACATGCCAACAATTCCTCCGCGACGTCTGCGGAGGCTGCAGCGCTGCTGGATCTTGACGCCACTGACAACGTGAACGCCAAACCACTCAACAATGCTCAGTGTAACATTCCGCATTCCAAACTGAAACAGAATGGTAAGGACGGAAACAAAATCCAAATGCAGTGTTACCTGCAGCACAAGGAACGAGAAAAACCAAAACAAATTGTGTTGTCGAAAATCGCCGAGGAGAGAGACATCCAGCGCAATTCGGAAATGACGTCAAACAATAAATCGGATAACATCTCCAACAAAAATGAGTTTTCAGAAACAATAACCGACGGACCTTCGGACAGCACGTTCTCCAACAACACTGAGAAGTCTAGCAGTAAAGACAGTAATTCTGTTAAAACGAACGATAGTAAGAAAAGTAAAAAAACGGACAACGTTCGGGTTGACCTTTTTGACCCTCCAAGTCAGGAAAAGGAATCCACAGCCACGGTTTCGTATGATAGCGACCTGTACATTAACTTGTGTGAAGCGCAGGTTTGATAATGGAAGATCGAATGTTAACATGTGTTTCGAGACTGGATTACACATTTTGACATCTACAGAAACACACACACCTGCACACATACATAATGTAAATTGATAACTTATTATTATTTTTCTGGAATGAGAGGTGTGGTGATTTGTTTCAAACATTCCGCTTTGGGAGATATTTTCGTATTTCCTACAGAATTTATAAATAATGATCATACTTCTTTCCATAATCGTGAAATGTTTTAATAGCAATGATGATTAAACATGACGTATATAAAGAAATTATAAATTGGTTTGTGTCTTTGTTTCCTTGTGAGACTGCCAATATGTTTCTCAAGATGCTGAATCAATCATCTTCAGTAAAACGTCAAAACAACAAACATAGAATGGCCTGATGAAATATCACCTGAACTCATTGAAAACTCATCTCCTAATAGATATTGCATATTACATTATAATTATTAATCCCTTGCACGATTGACCCAATAAATGTAACAGATTTTGAAATTCTGCGACGTCTAACTAAACAGATACGAGCGTTAAACAAAATCTTTATAACAAAATGGATATTTCAAGTTCGGTTACATCGATACATATTTTAACATATTCCATACCTCTACGAATTTGTGCCAGTTACGCAGCATTCTTTCCGAATAAAAGGGAATAATAATGTTCTTTAAAGACACCCCAGCACATTTCAAACTACGACAATTTCGTGCCTAAGATATAGTTATTTCAACACTTAGTTGCAAGATAGGAAAATTTGTTGAATATTTTCTCGCCCCATACAAAAAGCATACACTTGGGACAAATATGTGTTCAAGAAGAGCAAACCATCAAATAAAATGTTCAGTGACAGACCGTCCGACATCCATATGTCCTTCATTCTTAGCAGTTTTATGGTAGACATTTGAAGGCTATATCTACTAAAGGCGATGCACCACTGACCAAAATGATGGCTGATGCTATTCCATATTTTGTTCATATCATTTCATCTCCTTGGTAAGAAGCTTGCACATTGTTTTTTCATCGTTTTAGACGAAGTGACAGATTTGATAGCTGTGGTGGCAGTACTCATGACGGGTGCCACCGGTGTTAAGGACATGCTCACCTTTAGCGAACACCAGATATCATCATTGTAATGACAATGATTCATGAGTGCATGTCATCATAATTGTACTTATTCAAATGAGCTCTACACGTTGCTAGTTTTGATTTAGTAAACTAGTGTGGGAGTGGCAGTCCTCTGTGGCGATGCAAGAAAGATGAACTCTCCAGTAAAGGATCTCTTTGGGAGTGGCTATCCTCCTGTAGACGTGGCACGAGATTCATGGAATCAACCACTAGTTCGCCGAATGCATTGTGCAGAGATACGGCCTTGATAACATTTTATTGTTTTGTCGTTTTGAAGATTCTTGAAAACAATGGTCACTGGTGTAACAAAGGCCGTTGGTGAGATACTGCATTTAAAATATCCTTTAAGCTTGCTGCTAATTGGAAAGAGTAGTCCATTGCATGGTGTCAGCGGGTTTCCTCTCTAATCTGTGTGGTCCTTAACCACATGACTGATCCCATATAACCTTCCTTCCTTTCTTCATAACGTTAACACTGTCAGATCTACTTGATGTAATGCTTTTTGGGGTGGTGGTGTACCAGACGAATATTTAGATCAGGATACACATTCATAAATAAATTTCCCATAAGCAGATGTGTAAAAAATACTATGTTAAGCAAGAAATAAAGTTTTTGACATGTTTTGTTTTGTTTAACGTCACCACTGGAGCACATTAATCATAGGCTTTTGGATATTAAATATTTGGTCATTGTGACACAGAGGAAACCCGCTAGATTTTTCCATTAGCAGCAAAAGATTTTTTATATGCAATTCCGAAAGACAGGACAACACATACCACGACCTTTGATGTACCAGTCATGGAACATTGGTCGCAACGGGAAAATCCCAATCAGCAAATAGGTCCATCGAGCGGATTTGAGGCTTCAACTCGAGCATCCCGGGGGAGCGCTCTACCAACTGAGATAAATACCGTTAACAGCTTAGTCGTTAGTATAGTCCCACAACGGGACAAATGTCGTGGTATGTGCTTTTCTGTCTGTGGGAAAATGCATATAAAAGATCCTATGCTGCATTAGGACAAATCTAGCGGGTTTCCTCTGATGACTACGAGTCAGAATTAGCATATATGTTTGACACCCAATAGCTGATGATTAAAAAATCAATGTGCTCCAGTGGTGTCGTTAATCAAAACAAACTTTCGTTAGTCTAGTCATAAGGAGCCCA